>NC_060274.1:10491528-10738222 GCF_021613505.1 Equus quagga | reverse complement strand
GCCTCGAGCGCTGGGCGCAGCCAGAGCTCTGAGGCAGGCTGCGGACAGCTGGGCGAGGGAGGGGGCGGAGCTCCGAGCCAGGCTACTGTCAGCGGGGCGGGGGCGGAGCTCAGAGCTCATCTCCCTTGCCGTAATAGGGCGGGGCAAGAGGCGGGGTCTCAGGGCCGGGGCGGTGTCGGAGCTCAGCGTCGTGTGTGCTCTGCCCGGGGCCTGGAGCCCAGCCTGCAGGAGCTCAGAGTGGCTGGCTGGTGAGGGGCGGGACGGCCACCACATGGCATCCTTCCTGGGCTCAGGGCGGCCGTGAGCCAGCCCAACCCTTCCTTGGCGGGAAAACCAACTCAAGGCATTTTTCAGAGAGCCGAGAAAAGTCTAAGCTTGTAAAACTTCATGTCCTCCTTGTGCTTTCCTCTTCTTAATTTAATGCCAAGGAGCCTTTCGGAATATTGCCTTTCTGCTTTTCAGCTTTTCTCTGTCGTGGAGACTCAGGGATCGTTGGGCCTTCTCCTTGGTTACCTTCTGTAGTTGTTTTAGGTAGAATGGTGCAATCCAGACACCTGACATTTTCAAGTAAGCTGAACGACACATAAAACTCTAGTAGGTTAATTAAAACATGCATTTAATCCAACTAGTAGTAATCAACTATGGCTCCTTGGTTTTAAAACTTCTTTTATTCCACTCTATGGACTATGTAATTTCTAAAGTCTGTTTATTCTGTCGTTGATACTGCTTACAGTAAATAGCTTACTGCTTGGTACGCGGGAGTTCTCTTCCTTCCCTCTCACCCTCAAATCAACTTAATTTTGGAATTCTGGAAATTTAACTGATGATCTGTTATGGGAATATAGTTTTGAGTTAGCTTATCAATATCGATGTAGAGGCAGAATCTAAGAAATGAGTGTTTGAAGATTAAAGAGAAACGGCCTTGAGCGGGAGCTCTCAATATTAACGTTCCTCTGTTTGCTTTTATTCATTGTAGTGTTATAGGGGCTGCTGTGGAGATGAATATGCATAGTATTTTCACTTAGGACATGTATACAAACGAGATTTTATAAAAATAATAGATTATAGCAAGGACGCTTCTAACCGTGATCATTGTTGCTTGCTTATGACACTTGCCAGTTCCATTTCAAATTGTTATATCCAAAATTATTTCAGTGTTTTGTTAAAAGGGGTGAGTCTATACCAGGATAGATTATTGTCCTCCCCTCCCCCTGCGCGTTATAGTGAGAATGAGGAGCAAATGCAGTGTTAGTGTAAACCCTCGTTGGTGACCATCAGTGGGCCAAGATTAGTAGATCTTTTTAGGTTTTGAGCTACGATCTTGTACGAGAGAGGTTCAGCTGATTCAGGTCAGTGCGTTTGGGGTTGACAAACTTTTAACTGCCTAGCTTTGTGAATATTGAATTAATGGAAAGGCCTAATTTTCGGTGTATCTCAGAAATGATATGTGTAATTGGGAAAGAAAACAGTACAAACTCTTTCACATGAGCTCATGGAACATGACAACAGTATAACATGAATTGAATAAAAAACGCTTCCACCTCTCATCCTCCCAGCGTCGTCTACAGTTACATAGACACCCCCCAGCCTCACTGGGGAAAATGCATCTGACATTATAGGTACATCAAGCTTTGCTTAGGAGTCACCATTCGAATGTTATCTGGAAAGTCTTGGAGTTAAAATCCTAACCCAAATAAGTGTTAGCACAAAAGACATAACCTATTTAGCTAGTCATTTATGCCCCCCAAGAGCAGTTTCTGTTTGCTCTAGACATTTGCCATTTGCTGAGTTTACAACAAATTCTGAAGTTATGCTTTGCCTACCTAATATCTTAGTGAGTATAAGATTCCTACATTCTCCCAAGTTTTTCAAAGAGAAGCTTGAAGTAAATAATAGATTTAAGTCAGGTAGATCTTAGGCAAATGTCTAATTTGTCTAATTTTGCATTTAGAGTGTAGGTAGGGCTAAGATACACACATGCATCCATCTACACACACGTGAACAGGCGTTTGTGATCTCAGAGGTTAGTTTTACTTTCAACTTTTACCCATTTCCCCATTTTTTTAAATAGTGAATTTGTATTACTTATTGGTGACAATGCTCCCTTTTTTTGAGGAAGACTAGTCCTGGGCTAACATCTGCTGCCAATCCTCCTCTTTTTGCTGAGGAAGACTGGCCCTGAGCTAACATCCCTGCCCATCTTCCTCTACTTTGTATGTGGGATGCCTGCCACAGCATGGTTTCATAAGCAGTGTGTAGGTCCACACCCGGGATCCGACCCGGTGAACCCTGGGCTGCCAAAGCAGAGAATGGGAACTTAACCACTGTGCCACCAGGCCAGCCCCACAGTGCTCCCATTTTTTAATATAATCTGTCATTGAGCTTGTCTTTTCTATGAGTAGATTTATCTGCCTGGGCACTGAACTCGAGAGCTCCTTTCTGGAGGAAAAATCTGTTTTACAACATTTAACTTCAATTCTAAAGTACTGCTCTGTGGAACCTTACAGTTCCGTTCACCATGAACACAATGATCTGCAGTTTTAACTGTTTCAGCAGCTGGGGTGGCTTTCATCCCAAACATTGTTTGTATTCCTGTTAATAAAATGATTTGAAGCAAGATCTTCCTGTGCTTAAGCTTTTGAATGTTAGTTGCTGGGATTTCCCATGGCTGGACCAGGATTTCTCAACCATCAGTACCATTGGCACCATTGAGGTTTCTCAACCATTGGTACCATTGACATTGGCCCTGGAATTTGTTGTTGTAAGGAGGCTGTCCTGTGTATTGTAGTACTTACCCACTAGATACCAAGAGCAAACCCCCCCAACCCAGCCCCCAGTTGTGATGACCAAAAATGTTTCTAGACATTGCCACGTGTCCCCTGCATTAGGAGGGCGGGGTGCAAAAGTGTTCCTGGTTGAGAGCCTCTGGTCTAGACAAAAATTAAATCCATTGGAAATCCTTGGCCAAAGTTGTTTATAAACTCTTGGTAAGACGTGACATAAATGAATGTTACTGCTAAGTAGCTGGTTTCTTTTTAAGTTTGGTTGTACATTGTTTATTTCAGAAATCTCATTTTCGTTTAAATACCTGTAAAGAATTTGTATGAAAGTGAGTCTACTTAATATAAAAATGTTGAAAGGGCCTACTGAGAGTAGGTGTTTCAGACATTAAAAAGCAAGCTTTTCAACCTCGGGACTGTATTTTAAACTTTTTGCTACTTCGTGTTTAGAAAGCAGTTTCATGGCATAAGCTCAGTAACTCTGGGTTTTCTTCTGCATCTCCTAGACTTCTCGGGGCTGAGTTACCAAACAAACGTAAATATGTGGTCCTTTAAGAGTCTTTTTTTTTTAAGGTTTGAACTTTAAAATTTCTGAGCTGTAAGTGTAGGTACTGTTATGAAGAGGTAAGTGTCATGCTTCAGATCTGACGGTTGTGTAACACTTTCTTGTCTGAACTCGTACATACTATAACTTCAGTGTTGGCTGTAGTTCTGGTTTAAGTTGATTTGCTGTTTTTCATCTTGAAGTTCAAACTCATATGCAATTGTGTTAAATAACAATGATTTTAATTAGACCCATGATCTCTTTCTAGCTTCAAAGAATAGCCGATCGTCGTTTCTTCCTGACCCAAAAATTTCAAAAACCTCAAACCCCTCCTAGAGGAGAAATCTAGCACTTCCCAAATCATGCAGAAATCTCTAGAAATTACCAACTGAAAATTTCAACTCTATAATCAAGGTCACTTGATCGAAATTTAAAAAAAACCAGCGTACTATACAATGAAAATCAGAGACATTTTGAGGATGAGAAACTATAGAGCTTTTTTAATTCTCATCTATATTTTTGGAAAAGGTAACATTTTCTGAGTACTGTGGGTTACTATGTTGTGAAATGCAAAACACGGTAATATGTAAAGAATAGTATTCTAATGGAACCTTAGAGCATTTCCAATAGAAGAAAAGTTTCTCCTTCCCTCTATAGTCAGCCCCTCCCTCCACACCCAGCTCCTGGCAACCACTGACCTGTTTTCTTTCCCTGTAGCATTGCCTTTGCCAGGTTGTCATAGAATGGAACCCTACAGTAGGTAGCTATTTGAGTCTAGCTTCTTTCACTTACCATAATACACTTGAGATTCATCCACGTGGTTACCTGTAATATCAGTAGTTAATTCCTTTCTTATTGGTGAGTAGTCTTGTGTTGTATGCGTGTGGTCCATAGTTTTGTTTATCCATTCACCAACTAATAAACATTTGGATTGTTTGCAGTTTTTGACAATTATGAATAAAACCTCTATAGACATTCTCATACATACAGGCTTTCATGTGAACAGGTTTCATTTCTCTTGGGTAAATACCTAGAAGTGGGGTTTCTGCATCATGTGGTGAGACAACTTTTACCATGTCAGAACCTGCCAAACTCCTTTCCCAAGTGGTTGTGTTGTTTTGCTGCAATAGATTGTTTTAAAAAATCAGGTCTCATATTTGACTCCCATGTTTTTAAACAAATTCCTCACGTTTTGTTTTGTCACATAATACTGCTGTCTATGGTGGAGCCAGAGGATTCCTCCTCCCTAATTGATTCTTCAGGGGAGCCCGGCAATCATATGTCGCTACGACTTCAGAAAGTGACTTTGTTATTTCATGTCAAGATGTGCCCCTTGATGTGATGTAGTTTCTCTTACTGAAGCACTTACAGACGAGCGTCACTAACAAGCTGGGCTCCCTTTTCCTCTGGGTCAGTCTTTGCTCGTCGCTGTGCCCTGTCGGGTTTCTGTTCGTTGCTTCCACGTGTCCTCGGACACCCAGTTTTTAAGTGAGCACCCTAAGTGTTTGCAATTATCCCTCTGACGTTTTTCGGTACTAAAATGCCCATCTCTTGAATTATCGTTCTGTTTCGGTTGTTCAAGACTAGAAATTCTTTAGAGACGAGGCCTTTATGGCCCTTTTTTCTAAAAGATAAATATTGAACAGTTTGGAACTCAAAGTGGCATTAAAATAAACTCAGTAGCAAAGCCTTTTCACAACTAATACCTATTTTTGAAGGCTTCCTCTTTTTCTTGCACGATTTTTTTTAGAAGATATGCTTATTTTGGAGAGAGGAAGAGGGGCAGACTGAAACAGTGGTATGCTGGCAGTTAGTTGCCTTGAAAATGTGAACTCTCTTTTCTGAATTTGCCTCTTCCAGAACTTCCTGTACTAGCCTCAGTTTCTTCACATCCTCACACTCTTGGTTTTCCATTTTCTTATTGTTGCCCTTAGCAGATAAGGCTGTCTTAGCGGTTTCTGTGAGAGAACAGAGGGGGTGACATGACTGGGGAGGAGCCAGCTTGGTTTAGTTCTCTGGACCCAGGAGCACTTTAGGGAGCTCCGAAAAGAATTAAAAAGTGGTTGTCTTCCCTAGAGACTTTTTTGCTTTGCTGTTATTAGTTTATTGAATTAAATAGATTCTTCAAAATAAGTCCCATCTAAAACAAGAATCAGTTTTAAGATAACAGGTAGGGGCTGGCCCCATAGCCAAGTGGTTAGGTTCGTGCACTCCGCTTCGGTGGCCCAGGCTTTCGCCAGTTCGGATCCTGCGGGGGGGACATGGCACCGCTCATCAGGCCATGCTGAGGCAGCATCCCACATGCCACAACTAGAAGGACCCACAATTGAAAAAAATATATACAACTAGATACTGGGGGGATTTGGGGAGAAAAAGCAGGAAAAAAAAAAGGTAAAAGTTTGTGGTTAAATTTAAGTGTAACTGACTTTACATTCTTTTTCTCTCTTTTATTGAATTGTCTTTCCATTCCAATTTGATAATCAAGATAGTCCTAAACAATTTAATTTAAACTTTGAAAGGTCCTAAAGATACACTGTGATAAAAGTCTGATTGTAACCGCTATGCTAGCATTTTTAAAACCAATCTATTTTGGTAGAAGTATTTTAGGGTAAAAAAGAAATTCTTTTCCTCTGTCATTTTTCTTACATGCATACCCTGATGACAGTGTTGGGGACAGGGACATGTGGACAGGAGAAAGGGCAGCAGAAAAAGAGACCAATGACACGTCATCAGGTTAATAATGTACAAAGGCCATTTTTCAGCAGTCCTGGTAGTTTAATTTGTTGAATTAAAAACGTTAAAAATGTTTTTGTTTTTAAAACACGTTTTTATTCTTAGCTAGTCGGCTAAAATCATCTTTGTGGCACCTCCTACCCTTGGGCTCAGTGATTAACTTTTACACAGCCTTATCTGTGGGTCTCCACACCCTATCTGTCTGCGGTACCTCTTCTGTGTAATGATTTGATGACAACTTTCAACTGGCTTTTCTGAGCTGACCTTCATGGTGAGTGGGACTGGCAGAGGGAGTTAAGTACCGTCAAATAGTACTATAGCTAAATTTTCAACTTTTAGTACCTTCAGAGATTTATCCAGTTATTTTTAAATTGCAAAATTTCCTCTTTATGAAATATAATTAAAATTAGAAAAAGTTTCTATTATTGGCTTACGTTTTTAGAGCTTTTGCCTTTATCAAGCGGTAGTATGGTAAATTTGTAAATATAGTTTAGTAAGTTTGATAAGCTTTTTATATCAATTTGAATATGAATGAGTAGATATTTGGGTAAACAGGGAAATACTGCTTAAAATAGCACTGAGTTATGACAATTCACAATGGAAGATGAGATAATATTTAGTATTATCTCAATTTTTGTAGAGTTTACCACCTACTTGGTATTCAGGAGTTTTTAATAGTCGCTCCTGCCTGGACCTATGTAGCTTTTGTATTTTCCTTTGTCACACCTCCTAGAACTTACGAATAAGTATAGAAAATCTTAATGAGAAATAGATGGTAACTTGAAGTATACAGAAAAAGCAATCACATAGAAAGGATAATATGATGAATAAATATTACTGTTTTCCTATACATATGTTTTCTACTTTAATAATATATGATTTAGAGAAAGATCTGAAAGTAAATATGAAAGCATTACTTTCTTTTATTGAAAGTACGACCTGTTTTCAAAAGTCTTGTTTACAAGTTTACGTTATTTGTATACACGTGTGTTGCATCAGAAAAGCCAAATGAAATCATGAATAGATACATATATTTTGGTCTATACTTTGCATGATTCCTTAGCCAAATTTCTTGGTAATGCTGGACGTATCGACATGATTAACTTATACACACATGATTTCTTTAGGTATAGTGTCTCATGCCCCACATCTGTGAACATGTTGGTTACGTAACTGATGGCGTTACACTTGGGCTCTTGTTGCGTTTTGCCTCAGGCAGAGACCATCTATGGAGTGGGCGTGGTACTGTCACCACATGAGCCTTCTGAGTGGCAGCATTCTTCTCTAGCATTTGGGCCTGTCACTGTCCTTCACACTGACGGCCTGCAGCCTGGGCTCTCCTACCATCTGCTGTGTTCTGGTCCACGAGCCTAAACGCAAAGCTCAAATTTTCCTGAAATTTACTTTAAAAAATTAAGTTTGGAAGGAGTGTGGGCTGTATGGGTTCTTTATAAAATATTTACTGTAGTCATTTCTTGGTATAATACAATTCTAGAAGAATCATTACATTGCAATTCAGGAATAAGGAGAAAAGATCTATCTTTGAGCAGCATACTTCCTTCCTTGCCAGTAATTTAAAAAACCTAATCCTTTTAAATGCATGTAAAACTTATTCTTGGCTGGAGAGACCAGTGCATCAAATGTATATATATCATGAAACACAGAAAAACCAGTTTTTGGTTTGATTTGGTTTGGGGTTTGTTTTTTAATAACACTAGTATGTAATGCAAGTGCATGTGTCACCAGCTAAAATGGCACATAAGACTTTAACTTATATTAGGTGGAGCATGTTTCAAATCTTATATCTACACCTGTGGCATAATGAGCTGTGTCAAATTTGGGTTCATAAACATGTATTTGTGTTTTTATTGTTTGTGTTATAGTCGTCAGTGCATTCATTTGCACTCACTGATTTACTCCTTCAACAGTCGTTCATTGAGTTCCTGCTCTGTGTCAGGTACCCTTCTAGGTAAGAAACGTACAACAGTGAATGAGACAGGCAAGGGCCCTTGGCCTGTGAAATTTACATTTAAGTAAAAGGGTAGACAAGCAGATTTCAGGTGGTGATACAGGAGAGGGAGAGGGCTCTCTGAGGAGGTGAGCTTTAAACTCAGATCTGAGTGACACGAAGGGAAAATCTGGTGGCAGGTGTTCCAGGCAGAGGTAACAGCAAGTGCAAAGGCCCTGAGGTGAGAAAGGAAGCCAATGTAGCTGAAACATTGCTCGTGGAGGGAGAGTGGTAGGACTGGGGATCAGTGAGGCAAGAGGAGCCGCACTGTTGAGCTTCTTGTGGACCTCAGTAAAGAAATGCAGTAGAATTTTATGGTCTTGGAAAGTTTCAAATAGGCAGTGGAGATGGAGAAGGGACTTGGCTATGTAGATACTGTAAGTGCTTTCAGAACGGCCTTCAGAATCATGGTGTTCTTGCCTGGAACTCTGCTGATAGATGTATGACACCTGCATTCTTTTATTTAGAGTGGTACAATGCATTAGTTAGCTTCTACTAAGCAACAGACTAACCCATAACTTAGTGTTCAGAACACCTGCCATTTATTTAGCTCCTGATCCCACAAGGTGAAAATCTGCCCTGGGCCTGGGTAGTTCTGGTTTCTGGGCTCATTCTCTCTGCTTCAGTCAGCTCCTGATCAGCTCAGTGGCTGTGCATCTTGGAGGTGACTGGCTCTTGGCTAGGGTGATGTGGTAACAGAACCCTATGTCTCTTATCCTCCAACAAACCAGTCTGGGCTTGTTCACATGGTGGCTGGTTGACTTTCGAGTGTGCGTTGCCTCGAGTCTTAGACTTGGAAGTGGTGCAGAATGATTTCTGTTGCTGCATTCTGTTGATCCCAGCAAATCAGGTGTCCAGCCCAGACGAAAGACGTGGAGAAATAGACTCCACCTTCTGATGGAAGGGGCTGTGAAGTCACATTGCATAGTGGTGGCTGTTTGTGCACACTCTGTTCCATTCTCAAATTCTCTTTTCTCTGAGCCGTGTCATGAGTTCGTGACTGCTCTGTGAACCTTAAGTGACAGTATCCTGACTCAGTTAGAGAACATAATTAGAAAGAGGAGTGTGACCACAATGCCGACAACCTTTGTTTTCGATTTAACAGCCTACCATGTGAAGACACAGCCGGCATCCTAGTATCGCAGATAATGAGTGAGCCTAACACTTGCAGTGAAAGCATGGTTAGAACGTATCCATCATTCATCTCAAAATCATATTACATTGTATTAAGCATAGCAGAAGTGCTTTCTGTTTGCGTAGATGAAATTTATCATTGTTATTTATTGGTTCCCTATATAGGGACAAGTTCTTAGTTAATTTTAAATACATTTAGAGAATGGTGGTTCTACTGAGCAGCATTTATTGTAGAAGGCATCACTGTGTGTTCTATTACCAGCTCATCAAACCCTGAGCAGTTTCAGCAAGCTGTGTCCTTGAGCTGTCATGTGGCCTGCACATGCTAATAAGGAGAATGAGGAGAATTAATAAGTAAGAGAAGAATGCTGGCAAGGTTTCACATGGTTTTTTTAAGCGTTCATTTTGTTAATGGATTGCAAAAAGTAAGTTAATAATAATAAGAGTAGAAATAATAATAAACCATAATAAGAAAGAAAAAGATAAAACAGCTTCCTTGCTTGCTAAAATTGAAACTTTGCAACCCAGTGTGAGCTGTCTGTGTGGGTGAGTGTGAGGGGGTAGGAGGGCTTGTCCTGCAGTTTAAATTGTCATAAATCCTGGGACGTGGTTTCGGAGAGCAATATACGTATTAATGTCTGCTTCTCTTTAAGGTAGGTAGAAGTTTGCTTAATGAAATAGGTTCTAGTTGGTATATTGGGCCTTTCGACCAACCAAAGCAGACACAGCAATCTTTGCAAGTAGAATAGTCTTTTTATCCCTCAAACACCAATCTAAGTGAAAATTATTCTTTCCAGGAGCATCTGAATCCTTCACCATCTACTTGTGGACAAATATTGTAACTGCAAATTCGGGCAGGTCGTTGTTGATTATTATCAATCTCCTCCTCTCACTCCCATCTGCCTTTGGGTTGAATATCTCGTGGGTCATTTTGCTTTTCCCATTCCTACCTGGAATTGGAGGCAAAATTTATATCATTCTAATGTTTAATTATGGTAAAGATATGGTATCTCTGATCACTGGAGAAAATAATAGGTTATTCTGCATCACAGTTATTTAAATGGAAAATTAAAACAGGGTCAGCTCTTCTCCTTACTTCAAAATGAATTACAGATGGATCAAATATTTAAATGTAAAAAAAATAAAGTCAAATGTATTCAAAGAAAACATGAATGAATATTTAAAAAATCCTGGAGTGGTGAAGACATTTTCCAGCATGGCACATGTTCTAGAAGGCATGGAGGAAACAAATGCATAGATTTGAATATTTATAATGTCAAATTTCTGTTTTTAATCCTACTTTGAAAATTTAACATGTTGTAAGCATTTTCCTATGTTATAAAATATTTTTTGAAAGCTGAATTTTTCATGATTATGTACTGGTCTTTCCTATAAATATACCATATTTATATAACCATCCTGTTTTTTGCACATTTTCTTCTACTTTGTCGTTATTTCAAATAATGGTGTAGTACACATACTTAATATATAAACAGTTGATCACAAAATAGATCACAAAGGTAGATTTGTCTAGCAAATAGATTGCTGGGTAAATAGGCTTGAATATGTATAATGGAAAACTGTTTTTTGGAGGGCTGTTCTTACTGACATAGCCATCAGAAGTTCTGGGCGATCTGGTTATATACACAAGCGTTGACTACTGTATATTTGTAACCTTTCCCAACTTGAAAGATAAGACATTTCTATGATTATTATGAACACTGAACAAGTTTTTATGTTATTGACTTATTTTTTTAACTAATTACTTTCAGTTGAAAACGAAACACATGTACTTGGTAAAAAAAAAAAAATTCTTCTACTGTAAGACAAAACACAAAGAAAAGTAAGTTTCTCTCCCTTGAGGCAATTGCTGATGTATCTTGGGTATCTTTCCAGAAATGGTCTAAGTATATCAAGCAAATGACATCCCCAACTTTTTTTTTAAACACAGATAGTAGCTTACTATCTACACTGTTCTGGTTCTGTTCACTTAACATAATAACAGAAATCTTTCCTTCTCTGCACACGTAGATTCCCCTCCTTTTTAACAGCAGCATAGTATTCTATTGCTTGGTTGTATGATAATTTATTAAACACTCCCTTGTTGATGGAGATTTGGTTGATGGTTCTTTTCAGCTTTTTACTGTTATGAACAACTCTGGTTAACAACTTTGTAAATCTTTATTTTTCCACTTAAGTATCAGTGGAATTGTTGAATTAACACTTAATCATGTGCATATACATTTTGGTACATACTGCCAAATTGTACTTCATTCCAATATATGTTCTCATCCTCAATTCAGGGCTGTGATTAGAGTGATTTCCCACACCTTTGTCAATATAGTTATTATCAAAATTTTTAATCTTTGGTAATCTGTCGTGAGAAAAATAGAATACTGTAGGGAGTTTTGATTGGCATTCCTTTAATTATGAGTAAGATTCTTTGTATATGATTATAAATCATTAGTGGCCACTATTTCTTTTTGTGACAGCAAGATCCTGATTTTAGAGATTGTTTTAAAAAATTAAAATGGGACATAGCCTTGGCATTGTTTTATTTTAATGAAAATGCTGCTGGACGTTAGTATTCTCTGCTTTAGAGGTGAAAGTAAAAAGGACTTTGAAAGTGATTCAAGAAAGAGGAAAGTTCAACCACTTCTACTTCCAAATTCATGAATTCACGTTTTCCCGATTTTCATAATGGAGTGATCGGAAACTAAAGTGGTTTGTTTTAATTTTGGCAGAGGTAGGGCTTATTAGGTTAATTGGGGGAGAGAGAGGCCAATTGAAGGTTTTCGTACTGGAATAGAGTGTAAGAATTGTAAATGGCTTCGCTGCTCCGGAACCTTGCGAGCTGAACTTGCACAGCGATTTTAGAAGTTCTCTACAAATGGAGTCCTTTTATCGCGAGTTATCAAGTGTTAATTGCAGCATCATTTGAAATAAACGTGGTTTAATGGAAGGGGCCTTATCTTGGACTTAGGAAGTCTCTGCTTTTTCGCTTGCCCTTGTCCCTATACACCTTGTACCTCAGGACCCCTTGGCAAGTGCTCTCTCCCAGTGGCGGCGGGTCTGCCTCTCATCAGGGTGGTCAGAGTTACCTTTGCATTTGTGACAGCATCTGTGTGAAGGAGAACATTGCGTATTTGTCCTGATTTTACATTTGATAAAACCTGTGCCCTTTTTTCTTGATGATTTGGTAATACTGCCAGTTTTAAATCTCCCCAAACTTAAGTTTGGACACCGGGAATCATCTCACCTGGTCATTTCTGAATTTGAATTTTTGTCTTTTTTAAATGGATGTTTAAATACATTTCACGCAGGTGTTAATACCTCAGTGAAACTCAACACTTTTTCTCCCTTACAGCACTCAGCTCAATGCCTTGCATGTTTTGAAGGTCTTTGTTAATGAGTCGGGCAAACGCAGACTCTGTGTCTTGTCCTCCGACTGCATTATTACATCTTTCCATTGAGAATGTGCTAATTTTTTCCAGTTGTACATTCTTGTTTTAATTTAAAATTGTGAGTACTTTATAGCCAATTTAAATTGGATGATGATTGTTGGCTAATAACTAAAGTCCCATCAGATAAATGCAAATCTACTTCTAGTTTATATTTAGGAATTAGAGGTGTTCTTGGCTTGTGAAATATAAAATATTTACATTATTTTCTTTCTTTAAAAGATTCAAATTTATGACCAAAGGAACAGAAAAGCTTAGCTGATTTCTCTTGTTAGGTTTAATGACTAGTACCTGAAAATTGTTCGTGAAGGCTGAAATACTCTCTTACTCCCACTAGAGGGGGATTCCTTCCAACTTAGGTAAAAATGCTTTTAGATACAACGTAAAACCTTTTGGATGACATTGAGGTTTCCTTTTTATTAAATTGAGGTTCATCTCAGGTTTTCAGAATCTGTTTTTCTGTAGGTATTGAAATTAAAATCTTACATAAACAGAAAATAATAAAGAATATTGAACTAGAATGCACATGTATTTAAACCATAATGCTTTTGTACAAAACATAAATATTTCTTTAAGTTGCTTTAATTAAATTGGTTAATACCTAAGAATTCAAAACACCCGTTTGAGCCCTCCTGGAGATAGAAGCTGGGTGGGAAGGGCATGAGGCTGACCCTCTGAGACCCAGCTCCTTCCTCCACCCGACAAGTTCTGTCTTATGTCCACTGCTGGCGAAGTCACGTGGAGAGTTCCTAAACTCCACTTGAAAGCTTTGGTTTGCTATCATCTCAACTTCTCAAATATATTACATATATAATATATCCTTAAGTAGATTTCTGTTTGCTGTTGAATTTTCTTGCTGCCTTGACTTTTTATAATACGTTAAACAGATGCAGAATTCACTCTGGAGACGATTTTTGCAGATCTAAACCTACAGTGTACTTTAAAAATAATTGTATATTAAAATACCACACCAGGGGCGACTGTCCCTACCACCTAGGTGTGCACATGGCATCTGTGAGTCTAATTCAAGAGCACACGTCACACAGTGTTTACAAGTGGTTAAGATTCAGCGAATTTGTTTGTGCTTTCTCTTGAACTAAAGTCTTCAATGTTGATCAGAGATTTCAATGTAAAAACAGTTGAGGTTAATAACTTAGTGTTGTGAAAGGCAGGGCGGAGGAAATTCAAACATATGTAAATTGCAAATAACTGTCGAGTTTTTTTCTCTTAAACTAAAACTCTATAATAAGATCTTGTTTCTGAATCTAACAATTAGCTTTGGAAATCGAAGTGTAAAGAGAGATGCTGTCAGTGAATCTTATAATGATTTTGTGCTATAGTTGATCCAACATTTCAGTCTTTAGCCCAAAATCGCATTTGATATCTGCAACATATGGTTTTCATCAGAACGAGGCTGCGCGTCTTCCCCAGACCTAATCGTGTGTTTCTTTTGCTTTGTGCGCTGGTCTTGGCAGGTACCAGGTGCTGGGTGAGCCACACTTCCAGCAGAGCCGTTGGGGAGTAGATTTGTTTCTTCATTTCTTGTTTGACCCCCTTACTTTCGTACTGGATGACAGTCTTATTGAAATGATCTTCCTTTCTGCATTCTCTTCCCCGAAGGGAAGAACCCAATTTTGTTTTATAGCAAGATAACGTTGGATAGGCCCATGTGCCTTCTGCTTAAACACCTACCACAAACGCCTCATTTTAAAAGGTTTCAAACTAACAGAGAAGCCAACTAGTCTGAGCCTATTGCCCCACCCCCACTCTCTTCCCCAGACACTTCAAAAATGCCCATATTTGTTCTGTTGCCTGCCTTCCTTGCTCTTTTTCATCATATTTTGGTACTTGGTAGTAATCAAAGTTAAAAGCTTTATACACCAGACTGAATAATTATGTTTAAAAAACAGTAATTATCAATACACGTCTTGTTCCACGCAGCTTTTTAAATTCATGTTAATGAGCTCTGTCTTCTAATGCATAAGACTGACAGGCAATTTTGAAGTTTTGCCATCATTTCACAACTTGTTGCTTAGACTCTGCCTGCCTTTTCCTGAGTGTTGCTTTCAGGAACTCTTGCTCTGCCACATTCCAGAGATTCAGGACTACCCACTCTGATGCGAGCAGGACAAGAAATTACTAGCAGCTTCTCAAGCACAATGAAATTGCTTTATGAAGCATAACTTTCCCCTCACCGTGTGTCAGTAAGAGATGAGTGTATGCAACATCTTGTGATTTAAGTGAGAAGGGTGATTCTCCTAACTTCTAGATCATTCTGGGGAACTTACAGCACCTCTTCAACCTGATGGCAAATAGATTCATTTGGTAGGAGCTTGCCCTGTTGTAAAACTGGAACCCGGGCCAGTGACCTGGATTTTCATGCAACTCTTGAAGGGACTCACAGATCTCTCTTTCTTGACACCTGACAGAAATCGAATGCCAGTTTTCTCAGAACTCTGAGTTCCAGGCCATGCCCGTGGTCTGGTGCCTGTGGCTAGACTCAAAGAAGGGTTTTGATAGTGCCTAAATTATTTTTTTCCTTATGATTGCAGGTTGAAGTCTTGACCTCGGAGGATACAGCCTTTGGACTCAAGGTGTGTAGTCTGATGTAGCTTGCTGTGCAGGTTTCCTCCGCTCCCCTAGGGGGCTGGATGGCTCAACAGAGAGCTCTGGTTTTTCTTACCAAATGTAGAGGTTCTAAAAATCTGCAGGAGTTTAACATTTCCCTTCTATTGTGATCACGAGTAGACTATGCTAGTGTTTTCTTTACCTTCGTTCTTTGTTGTAGAGAATGTGAGAAACTGTACAGAAAAACAAGAGTTTCATCGAGTAGTAATTGACTTTTGAGTTAGCCATGAAGTAGGATTTACTGAAATGTCCCCCCAGTTTGGGGGTACTCAAATACGACAACTCAGTGTTATCCGAGCGTTGCTTTTGGTTCATAACTAGCTTCATTTACTCGTTATCCCTGCTTCACATAGTTACTGAACCCCTATATTCCAGTCGCAGCTCCTGCCCTTAAGTTGCTCACAGTCCGTTGGTAGGTGTAGATTGAAACCGGTCGGTTGCCCTGCAGCGTGGTGGTCTCCAGGCTGGAAACGCGCAGAGGACTGTGGGAGTGGGCTGGGTGGAGCGGAGGGCATTCCGGGCACCAGATCGCTGGGCGGAGCTTGCCGGCGTGGATTATATTTAGATGCGAGAGGAGGACGGGAGAAATGAGAGCTATTTTCAGGTGGGAGGGCGACCATGAAAAAAAAAGAAAGGAAGCTCAAAGTAGTCAAATTCTGCCTGTGTGGCAAGATCTGAGGTTGAAGAGGTTAAAGATCTGAATTTTATCCCATAAAAAATGCTAAGCTATTAAAAGATTTTAAGCAAAGTAGTGGTTAGATTTGCACCTTTGGATAGATAATTTTGACCACTCTTGAGGGATGGATTTGCCAGGCCCCAGTGAAGGGCATTTGAGTAGATCGGGGGAGGGGTGATGTGGGCCTGAGCTAGCACAGTGGCAGAAGGAAGCAATCCTTGCGGAGGGAGTCTGCAGGACCTGGTGATCCCTGATCCCCAGGATATTAGGGTGAGGATGAGACCACGGAATAGATGCTGTGTCACGCTCAGATGGAGACCACAGTGAGGAGATTTTTCAGAATTACAATCTTCCAGACCTGTAGTTTTTATCAGATTTACTCCCCTTTTGTACATATTTGCTAGTAATTCTTAAGCCATGTAAGTAAAGTGGTAAGAGCGGTTTATTAGGGGAGTCTGACTTTATTTTCATATAGAGGTAGAGAAGTATAGTGTAGGTGCCATCAGGTGCTTTCACAGTCAGAAGTCTGGAAACTTTAGAGCACAAGGTGTGGGTTATGGCTGACTCCCGTATGTGCTACATCTTTGGCTTAAAACTAAAAATTAGTTATTTATATTTTTTCCATTTTTGGGGCTGCTTTCCGTTCTGAATGCTTGGCATTTTTTAGGACAGTCTAACAGTTGTGCTGCGGTACAAGTGGCTGACATTGTAACACTACCAAAATCAAACCTGTTCTGAGGTTATAAGCTTAGCGAGGTTTACGTCCTAATAAATGCAAACTAAAAGCAAAAGGATCAATTAACACTTTATAAATAATTAAATAGTTGGTAAACTGACTCATGTTTATACCCCTACTTAGTATGTTTTGTGTTTCTGTATCTGCCAAAAATTTTAATATATAAATAGAGCTAATTCAGGATTATTTGCAGTATTTGACATATGGTCATCTTCTGAATTTTTCATTTTCTATTTCGTGCCCAGTGTGCATGTGGAATATTCATTGCATGGTTATAAACCTGTAGGGGCAGGTCTTGTGAACTCACGTGCATAATCCTTCCTCCTGAGGACGCTGCAGGATTGTGGAAGATGTTGTCCCACCAGCTCTCGTGGTCTGCCCCGCCGTGTGAAAGCTCTGCATTGTCTCATGGCTAAACCAGCGATTGCTTTTGTAGCCCTAAATTCAATTTGTAGATACAACTGTTTGAATTTTTTTCCCCAATAATTCAGTGATTTTCAAACAATTAGATGCTTTTCATTTTCTCAGATCTCTACCAGAGTATTGGCACGTAGAACTGTATTGGCACGTAGAACTAAAAAGGAGAAATTTGCAAGTTTTTCCTGCTTCGTTTTATCTGCAAGTCAGCAAATATATTTTCAGCTTGTTTCCTAAAAGGTCTGGGTATTGAGTACTGGCCGGGTTTTTGAACACTTATTCGCAGTTGACCTTTTTTCCTGTTTTTATGCCTTGGGACACATCACTCAGATATCTGACTCACTGGTGAGACGTTAGTGACGTCATCTTGGTGGATGAGTAGGATGCTGGAGCGTGTGTCTGTCCCACGGATGTCCCTGATCCTTGAGTGATGGTCTTTAATGTGCCTTTGATCTTTCTTTACCCTTTTTTGGGGGCTCTATCTTAATTATTCACCCCTTGTATGCGTCTCCGTCTCCTAAGTCAAACTAAAACCTACAAGCTCAATATTTACTTAGGACTGAAGCGTGAATTCGTCAGTCTCACTGGAAAATGACTTAAACGTGTTGGGACCCAGAGGCACAAACAAGCTAGTTTTGTGTATGAGAGTGGTGAAACGATAACCTGGGAAACAAGTTTGCAGTCATTCACAACTAGCACAACTGTTAACGGCTGTTTGAGATTAATGTTTTAAAGCTAATCAAATGGGAAATATGTGGGCTCTTTCTTCTACTTGACAAATCTTAATTTCACTCAAATGCTGATTCATTGTTTTTATTAGGCTTATGTTAGTCAAAGGTAACTTAGAATTGGAAATGCTGGTAACTCTTTCACGGTATATTAAACACTGTTACATTAAACTGTTTTCCAGTGGTTCTAGTTTTTCCCTCTGTAGGTACCTGACTCTCTTGAGTTTGTTTTTCTTTGGCCCTAGTAGGATGCTTAATTAATTTAAAGTTATTGTACTTACAGAAACAGGAATTGCAGTGAATAAATGGGTGCTTCAGAATAAAAGAATGAACAAATGTATTAGGAAAGGAAAGTTCTACAAAGTGTAGAGCTCTGCTCTTGACTTCAGTTCTGACCAAGACTTCAACACATTAAAAAGTTGATAATTCTTGGGCCAGCCCTGTGGTGCAGTGGTTGAGTTCGGCATGCTCTGCTTTGGCAGCCCAGGTTCGGATCCTGGGCACAGACCTACACCACTTGTCAGCCATTGTGTGGTGGCAACCCACATATAAAGTGAATGAAGATTGGCACAGATGTTAGCTCAAGGGACAATCTTCCTCAGCAAAAAACAAAAAAGAAAAAAAGATAATTTTATAAGGTAATAAATCAGGAGTCCCGGGGCAGCCTATGTCATTAATGTACTAGGTAAAGCTACTAATGATAAGGGGATGATAAAATCAGCTGAGCAAATAATATATACATTTATACTGTTAAACATAGAAAAAGGCCAAAAATTTGACTTCGTCACTTATAAGTTCTACAAAAAAAATTATATAGGGAAGTAATAAAGAGGAGTGAATAAAATATCCCTGGGTCATTAAAAAAGAAAGACTATATACGTATAACTTTTCTGTAAATTTCTTGAGATCTTATCAAAATCTAAAAAATTTAGAAATTTCATGACCACGAATGTCTTTTGCCTTCTCATTCCTTGTGGATAACGAGGTCAGGAATTATAAAGAAGCACGATTTTTAAGGAATCCACTCCCTGTGAGTTAGGCAGTGTTGTTATTCCCAGTCTTGGGTGGGAACTAGGAGTTCCACAGCAGTCAGTAACAGAAGTGGGGTGGGAACCAGGAAGGTCACCCGAAGCCTGTCCTCTTTTCCGAGTGTCCTCAGAGCCCAGAGTTCTGCTCTGCCACCTGCCTGTCTTTCCTCGCTCCCCATCACCATAGCTGCCTTCCTCTCTCCCTACTCTGCCCCTCTTGCTGAGGTCTCTAATGACTTCCCTGATCCTCACTCCAGCAGAAAGATGCAGTCCTTGCATTTTACTCGCCTCTTTGCATCATCTGCTTTACCCAGCCTCTTCTTTCGCCTCCACCGTTGGCTTCCCCACCAGCACTCTGCTGGTCTTCCTCCTGTGTGTGTGGCCTTGGTGTCTCAGACTCCTCTTCCTCTCCACGGCATGCAGTGTGGCATTTCCCCAAGCTCCATCCTCCATTCTCCTCTCGTGTGCCGGTGACACCTCACCCTCCTACTCCAGGGCTTACTCTCAGATATCTCGCTGAATGAATGAATATTCATAAAGCCAAGGCAAAGATTGAAAAATATGTATCTTGTTCAATATAATATATTCCGGGGGCAAATTCTTAGTGCATACTTGACAGTAGTATAGTTTGTTTACCAAAATAATTTTTAAAGACTTTTCCTTTTGAAAGGTAGGTGGACAGAGATGTATGTTCTAATTACCAGTTCATTCGTTCTCCGATTCTAAATGGGCATTAGAATTCCACAAATCCAAAAATATTTTGATACAGTTTTGGTTGGCATGTTCTTTGGAAGAACAAAATCCTGAATTTTGTGCCCTTTTTTATAATTTTTATAGAAACTATTACCAAAAAAAATGTATGTGGAGAGGTCATTTTAAAAGAAATGCTGGGGGCTGGCCACATGGCCTAGTGGTTAAGTTCGGTGCACTGCAATTCGGCGGCCCAAGTTCCGTTCCCTGGCTCTGACCTACACCACTCATTGGCAGCCATGCTGTGGCAGCAACCCATATAGAAAATACAGGAAGATTGGCACAGATGTTAGCTCAGGATGAATCTTCCTCAGCAAGAAAAAGAATGATGAGGGGCCGGCCCGGTGGCGCAGCGGTTAAGTTCGCACGTTCCGCTTCTCGGCGGCCCGGGGTTCGCTGGTTCGGATCCCGGGTGCGGACATGGCACTGCTTGGCAGCCATGCTGTGGTAGGCGTCCCACGTATAAACTAGAGGAAGATGGGCACGGATGTTAGCTCAGAGCCAGGCTTCCTCAGCAAAAAAAGAGGAGGACTGGCAGTAGTTAGCTGAGGGCTAATCTTCCTCCAAAAAAAAAAAACAAAACAAAAAAACCCCAAAAAGAATGATGAGGAAAATCAAGGATGAGCGTATGTGTTGTTCTAAAAAAGAATGGGAAGAGAAAAATGATAACCTACAAGTCATCCAAGTGGCCCACAGGTGACAGAATGCCCCACTCCTGGGCACCTTCAAGCTGCTGCTCTTCCTAGAGGTCTCAGCCCCTGGTGGGGAGGAGAGTGCCAGCCTGTCTCCTCCACCCTCACCTTGTAAACCAAACCCTAGGAGAGCGTATTAAACTTAGTAAGGCCTTTTCTCCAATATCCTATTGCAGGACCCACTCTCCATTTTGTCTCTTCCTTCCTGTAGTTTCCCTCTTTCTGTTTTTTTGTCTTTTCCTGTAACTACACTTCTCTGGAGTCTAAAAATTTTATCCCTGCCAGAGATTTCCCAGATCCTCTGCTCTGGCCTTCCTCCACGTTAGAGGTGAGGGAGCTGGAGGCCAAGGGGTTCCTCCTTCCCGAGGTCAGAGCTCGTTACTAGCAGAGGTGGGACTAGAATTAAGAATGTTAGTTGTCTCATTCTTTTTCCTCTTAATATTTAAATAAAAATGTCTAATATTTCCTCATAATATTTAATATTACTCACCTTTTTATCCTCTTTTGAGTAATTTTTAGTATTTGTTTTAGGACCCAAAATGTATTGTTATTTTGGAGAAAAGTATAAGCTTAAAATATCTAAAAAAAAACCATTTTAAAGTAAATACTAAATTTGTTTACTCTTAGATATTACTTTTTATCCATGTCTAGGTTGATTCAATATCTAAGAGAAAAATAACATCAAAATTCAAACTGGTCTTCTAAACCCCAGCTAACATAGCCTCAAGGCCATCCCCAGGGAGCCCTTGACCTCTGTCTGGGCCTTCCCCTCCGAAGCGTGCGGCCTCTTGCTGGGTTTCAGAGGCGCCCTCCCTTTTCGGCATCCTCCCCAGTGCCGCAGACCCTGAGCTCTCGTCCTCTGAGCTGAGACAGCGCTCACTGCCTTCGCTAGTTCTTTGCAGTCCCAATTCTGCCAACATGTTTCTGTTTTCTTTTGTGTATGGGAGACAGCATGGTATGGCCTGGCCCGGCTCCATCGTGTGGCATCTTTTCCCAGCAAGATCGTAAGCTTAGAGGCTCCATTTTGCTCATCTTTTTATGTCCATATTGACTTGCACTGGGTTCGCAGTAAATAAGTGTTGCTCTTTTGGTGGTGCAACAATTGTGATTGCGCAGAGCAGAAACCCTGTGATATTAACGTATTACTACTACTTTTTTCTATTCTGGGGTTTTCTCACTGGTCCTCCCATTATCTGGGTTAACATGTTTGCTTCGCATTTTATATCGGAGCTCTGTAGAGCCGGCCTGAGGAAGACGCATTCATTATTAGTGGTAGTTGAGGCTGTTGAGTGGTTCTGGTTGACGCTGAAAACCAGCTGGTTCCAGTTTATCCTGCTACTAACTTAAATATCTTTGTTAATCCACGTTCTGCAGTTACTTTCATTGATTTCATTCTCTTTCATTCCGCTGCATCCCATTTAAACAATAATCTCTGGAATATGCATGCTGTATGCTGGGAGTGCAGTGAAATAATAATAAACCCCTGCTTCCGTGGACCGTAACGTTCTTGACACAACTTCTGCAATGATCTTATGCCAGGAAGAAGTTCTAAAAGAGATACAAGTTTGTGTTCTCCTTTTGAACATAATTGTGGGCTACTCTGGTGTAATTGCTTTTAATTGAATCTATCTGTTGTGATCTACAAAACGGAAGAGGAGGGGTTATTCATCTGTAGACATAATTTCAAATAAGATAAAAGTGAAATTTATTTTGTCCTTTTAAAAATAAGGTACTCTTAATTATGGAACATCGTATCACTGGGGGATTATATTTGATAGTGATTTAAGTCACATGGGGGCTTATTCCCATATTTTGACGTCTGACCATTATGAAAATTATCTGTGTTTCCCTCCTTCCCTCCTCCATATAAAAGTATGATATTATGATGTGATCTATATTTGTTATAACTGCTTGTCACAATGGCTAAGGAGGAAATCAGCAACAAAGCATTGCTAGCCCGTCTCTGAATGGGCTTCCTTGGCTACGTAACCAAAGAAGTGGCCTTGGAGAAAAGTTGGGAGGAGGTTCGCTTGCTGTTTTTTTTTTTTTTCTGACCGAGCCACGTCACAGGACTCCAGGTTGGTCAGTTCTCGCTGAATATTTCGATCCTCTAGAACGGTGCTGTCCAATATGGTAGTTACTAGTCATTTGTAGCTAAATTTAAATTAATTTAAATTAAAAATTCATTTCTTCAGTCACACTGGCCACATTTCAGTGGCCGCATGTTGCTAGTGGTGCCATATTGGCACAGTGCGTGTAGAGCCATTTCCGTCTTCGAGGAAAGTTCTGTTGGCTGGAGCTGGTCTAGAAAATAAAGGTTCCAAGTATTATATGACACAAGACAGTTTAACGTAACACTGTTCACAACTAGAACAGCTAATTTTTTAATTGATTTTTTCAAAAACCCTGAGGATTAGAGCAGATAAGTAGAGAACAGAAGGAATTTGCCATCTAGTAAAGTAACGTAAAGCAGAGGGGATGTTCTGTTTGGTAAAAAAAATATATAAAATATAGTCAAGTTGGCATGTCCCATTGGATTTTGAGAGTAGAAAGGTTTTAAACAGAGTCATAAAATTAGGTATTCTTCTGGTGGTGACTCTTGTAATGAATGGGTCATTCATTCATTGATTTACTTGGGGTTATGCTGGGGGACTGTGCATGTCATATTTCAGATTTACAATGTTTGGCTTCACATAATAAGTGATTCTACGTGTTAAAATAGCTTTCCTTTTTATTAATGTAACCACAGGAAAGCATACATTCATCTTCTGTTTAAAAACACATATTTTTTTCCTTGTAAAACTACGTTAACTGGTTCTTCTCAGCTCTTTCCATCTACTTACCAGGGTGTGTTTTCTAGTGAATTCACTTGGCTAACTTTCTAAGTGGGTGTGAATATAATTGAGGTGAGAGTCTATTTAAGGTTACAATGTCATTGAAAGGAAACCAGCAAACATTTTCTTTTTGAAGTTCATAATCTTAGCAACTCATGTTACTTTTCATAATATAAAGGATTTATTTTTGCATTTTTAACTTTTTATTTATTGAAAATCTACTAGAAATCCTTAGAGAAATAGAGGACCAAGTTCATTCTTTACTGTTTAGTTGTTGAATCTAAATTAAAATGATAGCATATATATTGGTACAGCAAAAGAATTTTCTTTCTCCGTAAAAGAAAGACTCGAAGAGGAAAAAAAAAACCTATAGCAGTTCTCAAGTCATGATTTGGGAATCCATGTTGAGTTGTTCCCTTCTTTTGTTAGAGAGTTTCCCAGCCTCTCCTTCTGCCATCTGGTGGTGGTTCAAACACTTACATGTTTTATTTTAAAACAAATCTGCTTTATTATTATTTGGGAAAGATTTGGGGGAAATGTTCTGTTTATATTCACCTGTAATATTTTGATGCACTTTTGCTTGTCATGTTTAATTATCTGTTTAATGGCTCTTTTAGCTCCTTTTTCAACTTTGTCCTTAGAGGGATACATGAATATAAAATTTGGAAAAAAGAGAAGGCCATCAAGGCTAAAGAAGATGCCGTTAAGAGATAAAGAGGCCCAGACTTATTGATGAAGGGTTTGAGTGCGATGAGGAGTTGCTTGAGGATTGTTGGGCTCTTCCCTAATTTCTGAATTTGGGTTAAATATGGAGCAGCAATTCTGTCCTGCTCTTTTGTACTTATGACTGTTTGGCTGGGAATGAGCAGACCTGTATCTTACTTGAAGTCCAAGTAGAACTTTAGGAAATTGATTTCTTGGTATCACTAAGGTTCTTTTCAGCCCCAAAATGCTCCCGGTCCTCCTGTATTCATTAGGTCAGACCTGCAACTCTATCTTCATTTATTCTTCTGATTTCTTCCTGCTAGTGTTTCTTAGTCTAAGCTACTCTTCATTGTCTTGGGGAAAATAGAAATATTTTATGTCCACCAACAAATTCTCCCATGAAATAAAGCCAGGTGAAATTTTTTTTAAAGACAGAGAAAGTACAGCAATTTTATTTTCCGCGACTTTTAATCTCCTTTCCTAATTTCTTTTAGAGCTGCCTTGACTAATTCCACAGCCTGTGATTCACAGGTCCTTTATTTGTTCATCATTTTCTGAAGGAGGCAAAGTAACCCAAAATATCAATCTCAGTTTTTTTTTTCCACAATGAGTAAGGCTGAGGGAGGTGAAATAACTTATTTTAGGCCCTATTTAGTGGCAAAGTAGAACAAAAATACAAGTGTCTGCCTCCCAGGCTAGTGCCCTTTAAATAAAATTACAGCAAGGCTCGTTATTAGTCGTCCCAGTACTGGAACTCTATATCAGATTGAATCTTACAGAATTGTCATTTTTACAGCTCAAAAATGGTCTAATGTTGGCAATTTCATATGGTTCAATTCAGTATATTAGGGTTCTCCTATATCATTTTAGATCTACATTCAATAGTGAAAAGACTATTTTTGTTTAAAAGCTGTTTATCCCAGTTGGGACGTGTATGTGCGCACTGTCGGAAGTTTCAGGTGACCCCAAGATGTTTATGGAGTTTAACTGGCTTGAAAGTACCCACTAAGCCACATAGCCCAATAAAGAATGTGTGCTGTTTCCAGAATATGCTGTGACATTATATGAAAAATCAGATATCTTTTATCATGACCAAGTGGCTTCTTAGTGTGACAGGAGCTCTATCTCTTCTAGACCAGATGCTCTGTCAGGTGATGGAGAGAGCAGACTGTAGATGGATTCCTGACTTCATGGCTTGGGTTGCTAGATCTAGTCAGCTCATTTGTGCAGAAATGTTAGCCTAATGGTGGTGAATATAGGAAAGCGAGTGGAGACGAGCATAATGCAGTGCAGTTCATGCCTGCTTTTGTCAGACTTACGTTGGGTTTTTTAAAAAGATGCCAAGAGTTAAACATGGCCCCACGTGCCGTGGATCTCAAGTGATCTTTTTTTAAGGGAGGGAGGAGTTATGCTGAAAGCAAGCTTATTTACTTGTCTGTTCTGGAGTTTGATTGACTCCATTTTTCTCTGGGGACATAATTTTGGCACTGTTTTTTGAGAACTTAATTTTCTAGTAATAACAAAAATGCATATATCCTTCTTAGCCCCATCCTCAAACACCTGTGCATTTGGGATGTGCACAGATAATTAGAGGCGTGTTTCTGGGCTCTCCTATAAAATTCCTGAGCATAGTTACTGTGGCCATATTAATAATCATCAAACTGCTTAAGATTTTCTTGGGAAGAAGAAAGCAATGTTCCAGGGGAGGTGAGGGATGATTTTGATGGTGTGTGTTTTAGGTTCTCACTGATGCCAAATTTTAGAGCCAGTTTTGTTTCTTCAGCCCCCTCCTCCTCCCCTCCTCCTGCCTTAAATCTGGCTTTCACCCAAGCCATGTCAATTTTTGCAAGTCAGTTGAGAATGTCAAAGTGACTGGTGTTGAAAGAGCCAATATGTTGGAAGATGCTTAAAGCCAAGTGAACATTTGTATGAATTAAAGAATATATTAGGAGATGATTTTTAAAAATCAGATTTGAAAAAAAAAAACCTGTTGAATTAATACTTGCATACCAGATGTATCACTGATAAATACTTGTAACAGATACTCCCCAATAAGCAATAAAATTACCATTTTACAACGAAGTAATGTATCCTGTGGGTACATTTGCAAAGATATGCCAACAAAAATACATGCAGAGTTCTTGAAGTAATAATGCAAATAAAACATTTCATATTATAATTTTAAAATAACAGGATTGGGAAGCAAGAAAAGGTCTGGGAGACTATTTGTTGTGTCTAAATTCTGCTTGTACTCTGGTCTTGTGACAATGGGCTTTTTGATATCATATAATTGCTTTAGTGTCTTTGTGTGTATCGGAGGACCAACTTGTTTGACAGAGTTGTGGTTGAAAAGCCTCACAAATCCTAAATAATAAAAGTAATAAATATCATAGCTTGTTTGCTCTGTTGCAGTAACGGCCTGTTTTCATACTTTGCTGGATCCTATTGTTGTCGTGGTTACTGTTGAGTCACTAAGGTGAAGGCGTGGCCGTGTGTAACTTACTCATTCGAGCACAGCCAGCGCGTCCGTGCCACGTGCATTGAGGGTGTGTCCCAGTGTCCCGGGTCACCCAGACTTGCTGCTGTGATGCGCTGCCCACGTTGCCCAGCGAGGCCACTCTCCTGTGTGGCACTGGCCTCTGGCTGATTCGGGGAAGTCTTTCCCCAGGTCAGAGCTCACCTGAGGTGTGGATTTCCTTTGGTCTTAGATGGATATGTGACAAGGACTGATGGATGCGAGGAAGGGGAAAGAAGTACAGGGAACAAAAGGACTCCTGCGCTGTGTGATGGAGAGAGAGTCAATTAAATCCTACAGAAAATTTCATTTTCTTCTAGCTACACATGGCACTTTAATTGGCTGCTTCCTAAGAAGCCATGTACGTTTTTATAAGAAACTCCTCTTAACCTCCCTCCATTCTTCCCCAGATTAAATTTTCATTTCAGAATGACTTCTTTATATTTCTTTGAGGGGGAGAGGAGGTGAAGAATGGAGTAGCAAATTATTTAAAATGAGAATTGGATATAGGCCTAGATTGGATATTATGCATTAAATATCGTGGCAAAATCAATTAACGCATAAAAAGTATTCCAAAAGTAATTTCAAACAAATTTCCTGAATATTTCTCAGGATTTTTAAAAAAATTATTTGTATCTTAAGTTTGTGACTATCTTCTATGTTTCTCACATTATATTCTTATTTTTGTCTCATTTAATCTTTTAATGCCCTTATAAATGTATAAATATATTTTCTTTAATCATCTTAATATGTTAACCTGTACTTAATAATATCATAATTAAAAAATATTGTATGCTACTGCAGTATAAGAATCACAACAGATATTCAATTAAAAAATGTTTCCTGTGATAAATGAGTAGTTTGGAAAGAAGCTAGGAAATCCTGATTTTTAAGATATGGAAGTCTCTTTATCATGTAGACATTTGAAGGGCCTCAATTTTGATAGTAAATGAGTAACCTTAATAAAAAGTTTAATATTTTGATTTACCTTAAATGAGCTATGAAATAGAACCTTTAATGATATCATACTGACAAAGTGACTTTTTTCTGTTTTCTGAACGACTGTGGAATTTTTCCCTTGTCTGCTATTTAATAGTGTGTGCGAACATTTAGAAGCATACGTACTAACAAACACACATATGTGCGTGTTGCAAGTAGTTGCCACTCGTGCACACGTATGTCTACGTTCTTTTCTTTGGCGTCAGACGTATGGAGAAGTTGACCTCCCTAAAGGATAAGTTTGAAAGGGAAGGAAATGGAGCTCTGCCAGGCTTGTTGGCTAGAGTCACGGACAAGAGCAAGGCCTGTCTGAACTGCCACTCAGTTTTTATTCTGCGAGTTTGCAGGGTTGGTGATTAGAGTGGCTTTCGCCCAATTATGCTGTGATTATTCTGCTGCACTGTAATTGACTGGGGAGATATGCTAATACCTGTCATTTGGGATGATAAAAGATGAGCGGGGGACGCGATGCATTATTTAGCTGGCTGTGTGATAGATGAGGGATGCGCACAGAGCTTTAATTGCTGAGAAGAGAGGTTAAGCTGAACGAACGGATGAATTAGAAATGAGTTTTTTTATGGCTTGTGGAAAAGTGAAATAAAGGAAAATGTGCCTTAAACTGAAGCGGCAGAGAGAAATGAGCACGACGAAACTAGATCCAGTCAGCTTGCTTGATCAATTTAAATATTAACGAAAAATGCAGCTTCGAGTTCAGTAAATAATAATCGGAAGGAGAATATACGATAGATTCTCATATTAAGCACAAAAAAAATTGTTGAAAGAGTTGTTTTTATTTGAGATGACAATATTTGTGATTTGTAGCCTCTTAAATTCATTCTGTATTTTAGGTTATATTGAAATGTCATATGCAACAATTCTGAATTTTGTACTTTGTATCTTTTGAACGTTAGCTTTTAGGTACCTACATTTCTAATGCCTGTGTATCTTTCAATAAATGCAGGCAGAGGAAGGCAAGAAAAAAATGAATATTTATAATACTAGGAGAACGTAATAATATAATTAGAGAATGTACAGATAATTCTTGAGTGACAGGATCGGATCTAAGGCAGTCTAGTCTAGTCCTCATATGCCACACACTTAGGTATTGGTGTTTTTTTGGAAAAATTAAGGAAAGAGTGGTATTTTCCTTTTCTTATTGTTTCCTTTTGTCATACCCATATATAATCTTGTATCTGTATTTCACAGAAGTTTTTAAAAATACTCCATTGTAATCTGCATGGGTATTTATATGATTTGCTGTTAGTGTTTTGCTTTATCTTAGTTTTGTGCATCTAATAGGTAATTATTTTGAAACAGCAGTTTGCAGAAACAGACTGTTAGAAACCAAAGGTGGAGGCCTTGCCCATGGTGTCGGCTTTCGAGGATATCATACTTCACCAGATAATGATGTAGGAAAGTGTTGTCCCCAACTGTGCTGTTTTGTCTTGTAGACGAAGCCGTGGGAATTCAGGTTGAATAGCAGAAGCTGTATTTTTTGTGAAATGAATAAAATGACCCTGTATACTGTTTAATTCTCCAGGCAGTCCAGCTTCTCAGAACCCGTGTGACTCGTGTAGTCTAGCAGAATTTACCAGGGAGTAGCTTTCAACCAGGTTATTGAATGGTAATAGATCTGTCTAGAACGAAGCATGGCTACTGGAATGGATGTCAGCTGGAGACGGTTGCTGCACTCTGCTGCTCACATCAGTTGTGTGGGAGCTGATCGCTTCCCCCAGTATCGCTGGCACCTCTTCTGCACGTTCCTTCTGAAACAAAATAAAGTTTTCTTATGGATGATGTTTTTAATCCATATCTTCTTGTAATTCCAAAGTAGACTCTTGTGGCTCCCTGACTCTGAGACACATGTAATAGGAAGGGCTGCTTGTATAGAACATGTTGTAAGGCAGAGTAGAAGTTACAAAGGAAAGGATGCAGGTAGCTTCAACGAACTTAAAATTAAATGCAGGCAGGACAAAGGTAGGACAAGCACAGCAACTTATAAACTCACAACAGCGCCTAAGAAGAGCCTTTGAAGCGTTCGTTGACTCCAGTGTAAAGTATTGCGTTGTAGAATGTAAGCTGATGCCATGATGAGAGATGGCAGCTGCGTTTGGGGATGTGGTGTCTTGATAGTTTTTCTTATCAATAGCAAAAAAAAGTAGTATACAAACCTATTTAATTTTGTACATTTTTTTTAGTGCTACCAGTTTGTTATTTTTCCTTCCTACTATACAATTAATTATTCAATCTTGAGGCTTTGTGCCTGAATTTTGGCTAAAATTGGCATCATTTGAATGGGAAAATGATTCTTTCTTTAAGGGCTTTGGTTTGAAAGGTTTCACTTTGTTTAATATAGTCAGGGAAAAAAAATCACATTTGTGGCTTTTTGTTGTTTACTTGATGTAATATGTCCCGCTGTGAATTTGGTTTCTGATGGCACAAAATTGTTCTTTTGCACATAGGCTGGCCGGGGACAGTGTGATGTCACCATTCGTTCCCTTAAATTAAGTTCTTCCCGTTGGAAATGCTGTATCTTAAAACAGGTGTGTAACACGAGGCCACATCAAACTAACTTTCTTAAATTCCCTTAGCATCTTTTACTAGCCCGACTGCCCAATTGAAGGGATTTTCTGAATGGCGATGAGTTATAGTGTTTTTTTAATAATGTGGTTTTATTATTTTATAATAAAATTTTAAATATGATTATAGAGTTATTGCCACAGGGGACGTGAGGAGTTATGTAGCCCGTTTCCCTCATGTTATAAAGGTAGGAAGTGAGGCTCAGAAGAGGGCAGCTAACCCGCTCGTCCTTGCATCTCCTTGCTCTCAATCTGGGGCTTTTTCTCCTGTACCTGTAGAGGTGGTTCTTGCCTCATGAGCGAGGTGTCTGGAAAACAGTGTACTCATTGAGCTGTGCAAGGGAAGATGACCATACCATATGCCTACTTACTGGATGTCACTAGTACAGGTGTGGGTGGTCAAGTTGGTTAAAACAGAAATCATTAAAAAATGATACCTATGTTATACATTGTATTTTAACACAAAACATATTCATGTACGTTTCTGTGTACCTCTCTCTCTGTCCGTCTCTCACAGTTGGCTCAGCCATACCTAATCCTACACAATTTTTTAGCAGTTCGTTCATCTCTAGTGGAGTTTTTCCATCACCCCTCTTTTCACATTCGTACCTTGCCTGATCCGTATTTTATTATTTTTTAAAATATATTTATATTTATATTTTATATATAAATATGTCTTATATAAATATATAATTATATAAATATATATTATATTTTATATTTTTATTATTTTGTAACTGGAGGAACGTGTAGCAAAAACGTGCTAGGAGGAAACACACTAACCCCTGGGAAGCATGCACCTCCAACGGCACCAGGAGAGAAGGAGGAGAGTTTTCTAGAGAGTGGCCTCCACTGGGCCCTGAGGGGGGCTGGGAGGTGATGGAGGGCTGGCATCATTAGTACCTGCAGGGGGCACGTCAGGTGGAATTCGGAGAGTTCCTGCCGTGTGGACATGGAGCCCCCTTCACTGCCTTCCTTTCACTGTCTTCTTTGCAGCTAGTTCATTTCCTTAAGAAATGATGGGGAATTACTTTCCTTCTGCATGAAGCCAGGTCTTCAGTAATGTGCCACTAGCAAAGGGACAGGTCATTAATCAGTTTACTAGAGAATAACCATTAGTGTACCTATCTTATTTTATGGTTTTGATTTTCTTCTTGCCTGTAAGGTACTGTTCTTCGTTAATCTTTGTCATGTGGATTAACCTGTAGAATTTGCACAAAGTACCCTTGGGAATAACTCCTCCGAATTTTGCCTTTAAAAAGAAAACATAAATGCAAATAATTGCCTTAAATTTCAAGCTTTTAGCACTCAGTGTAATATCCACTTGTAGTCTTTTGTCTTCCTTAAATTTAATTATAATACTCTTGATAAAGATAGAAAACTAACTTTGAAAAGAAGGAAAATGAAAACATCTTGCAGGTGCCCTCTGGTTAGATTGGCAAGGAAAGAGAAGTTGCTAATGTATTCGTTTTCTACTGTTGAGTAACAAATTACCACATCTTTAGCAGCTTAATATCATAGACATCCATTATTCTCTCTGTTTCCATGGGTCAGCAGTCCAGTTACTGGGTCCCCTGCTCTAGGGTTTCACGAGGTTGAGATTGAAGTATTCTCGGGGCTGTGGTCTCTTCTGAGGTTTGGGTCCTCTTCCAGGCTCACTGGTTGTGGGAGAATTCCCTTCCTATGGCTCTAAAGTCCCCACTTCCTTGCTGGATGTCAACCATGGACCATTCCCACCATGTGGCCCTCTCCACAACATTGCACTGGCAGGAGATTGGCTTCAAACCTCTCCCACCTCTTTTAAGGAAGAGATTAAGGTCAGGCCCACCAGGTCAGGTCACCAGATTAGGTCAGGCCCACCCAGAATAATCTCCTTACAATTCAAAGTCAACTGCTTAGGGACCTTAATTACATCTGCAAAATCCCTTCTGCCCTGTAACATAATTGCAGGAGGATTATTTGTCGTATTCAGAGTCTCACACCCAAGGGAAAGGAATGATGCAGAGTATGTCCAGCAGGGGCTGGGAATCCTGGGGGCAGTCTTAGAATTCTGCCTGCCACAGGTACTGATTCACACCTGCCGTCAGATCTTAGGGATGAGGAGGTTTTTTTCTACATGTACTCAGTGTCCTTAACTTGAATTTTTAAAAAATAGAGTTTTGGAAAAATGAAAGCGGGGTATAATGGATCGTATTTGACTGACAACATTGAAAATAAATGATAAGCACCTTTAACAGAGCTGTCCATCATAGCAGCAGTTTTATTTCTCGTATTGTTAGCTCCTGAGGCCTTGCTCGCGAGCAGGAGAAGTACTTTCTGACCGTGTTGATATGCTTACAGGCAGGTGGAGGGTGCTGTGCGGCTCTGTTCCCAGTGCTGCTGTGGAAAGGTTTTGATGATCTCAATTTCTTCTTCCAGTAGATAAGTTTGGTTATGATCTCTGGAATCTTCAAAGGCGTGCCAATTATAGAACGTGCAGTCTCTGGGAATTCTGGCTGGTTTTATAGACTTGAAATGCTAAGAGGAAAAGTTTCTCTTAACAATGTTTTAAAAAATCATCATTTTGACATTCAGATTTGACTAATCATTTTTGGAGCATATAAGATGAAATGGCTTATGAAATTCAGGGGTTTTTTTTTTTACTTTTAAAGAATTATTTATTTTTTCTACAAATTCTTTAGATCAGTCCTAGATATAATATGTATTTAAAAATCCAAACTTTTGTCTTTTTTTAGAATCAATCTTACTTACCCTCTTAAAATTATGTATCCACGTAAAGATGTTTTGAATTTATCTTTGCCAATACCTGTTTGCTTTCAGAATTATTTTAGAGAAAAGTAATATATTTTTAAATAGAATTTCTCTGTACTTGGCTTGAGTCCTTTTGGTGGAGAAATTCCACAGAGCCAAAAAGCAGGCAGATGTTAAGCAAATCTAATGATAATTTAAAGTTACCCAGGTTTTGAAAATGCGCCAAATACTTTAGTTAAAAAAATTAATAATTATTTGCTACACTTGATTCTAGAATCAAATAAGTAAATTTGGAAGCTTTGATTTTAGATAGAGTTGATGTTACCAGCAACATACTTTGTAACTTAGAATGGGATGGTTTTCTGATATTTTAGAGGAATTGCTAATGTTAGCACGAGAGTTACTAATTAATTTTGTCTCTGGCAGAACTTTGTAAATTTTAATGATTTTATGGATTCATACATTTTTGGGGATCTGTGTGACTAGAAAGTGAACTGTATGCAACATTTAAGAAAAGCAATGGATAGGGGTTGGCCCCGTGGCCGAGAGGTTAAGTTCGTGCGCTCCACTGCAGGCGGCCCAGTGTTTCGTTGGTTCGAATCCTGGGCGCGGACATGGCACTGCTCATCAAACCACGCTGAGGCAGCATCCCACATGCCACAACTAGAGGAACCCACAACGAAGAATACACAACTATGTACCGGGGGGCTTTGGGGAGAAAAAGGAAAATAGTAAAATTTAAAAAAATAAATTAATTAAAAAAAAAAAAGAAAAGCAGTGGGTAGTATGGCGCGACAAACACCTACCTACCTATGTGCAGGCTTAAGTGGCGAAGTCCTTGTTCCATCTGATCCTGTGGCTTCGTCTACACCAGCCGCCTCACCTCACCTGCAGAGGGTTTGGAAGTCAAGATACTCTCAGAGGCCTGCCTGAACGACACCAGGCTTTTCTCAAGTGTTACCAACAACTGTTTCTTTAACTACTTTATCCTGATCCCATGCTAGGCTGTTTACTTCCCCCCACCCTGGAGACCCCCTCTCTGGTGGCGCAGTGTTTGATAGGAGCAGGCCTTGCAGTCATCAGAGAGCAGACAGCTGTTGCACAGAGATTCTTGTCTCATTCACCGTGTGCTGCTTCTGAGGACCCCAGGCTGAGTGAGGCAGGGTTCCGGCTCTTGCTGAGTTTACTGGTGTAGTTGGAGAAATGGGACCGTGTAGCACATGACAAACACTAACTGGTTACGGTGACACGACAGGGCTCCATAAGGGGAAAGTACAGTGTGATCTGGAGTGATAAGGCTTCGAAGGGCATTGGACTAGGTGCCAGTGCAGAGAGGCATCCAAGCCAGGCTGGAATGAATGGACAGACTCAGCAGGGGCTAATGACCTTTGTAGGAAAGAGGTTGGGAGTTCTAACCCCTTATCTAGGTGTTACAACTTGATGAGACATAACCAAGGCGCCACACTGGAAATGGATTTTTGTTTAAAAAAGAAAGATTCATTTGTCAATAGTATCACTTGGCATAAGGGAGACTGGATTTGGGGAAGATATATTGATTAGTTGTCTATCTTTAGCTTTTTAGAATCAAATGAGAAAATGTGAAAGTGTTTGGAAAATAGTAAATTGTGGTATAAATGGTTTTACATTATCATTCATAGCAGCTTGTTGTAGAATGGATTTACATGGTGTTGGGAATAAAAGAAACTGGTGCAGTTACTCCATGAGCTAGAAGATGGGTTAGCTAAAATAACGAGTCAGCTAAACGAAGTCATTGCTTTTTAAAGAGATAGTTTAAAAGTTGCACATTTGTTTTTCGCTTTACCGCCTGAAACCTTCATTGTGAGTGAATCTGTTTGTAAATATTCAGTAGTATACTGTAAAACATGAGATTGGTTGGAGTTAGAGTCTGATGCATCTAACGGAAATTAGTCAATTGGGAAGTGAAAGAAATGTTTATTCTCGTATTTTCTAAAAGGTTTTCGGGGTTAGTGTTGACAGGTGCTGAAACTCAGTGACTAAACGTTGATGAATTGCTTTCGGTAGGCCGGACCTTGTGGATGGCCTGGGGATACAATGATGAGCGAGATACAAGTGACCCTTCATTTCTGTCCCACCGGCCTCTGCTGCCTGGCTGGACCTGGTGGCCTGCCAGTCGCCTCCTGTCCTGGACAGATTTTGTGAGAGCGAGCGAGCTTTTTTGAGTGTTTGAGGGATTCTGCTTCTGCCCATGTGTTTCTGGATTCACAGAATGCTTCATAGGCGTTTAAATGAGATATAATGCATTTGGTTTGAGGGAGAACAGTGAGGGGAGAAATGTATTTCAATGCTGGTTGCTTTGTCAACAAGCGCACTGCTACTTCCCATCAGCGTCTGTCCCTTCCGAGTGAATTAGGTCTTGTGGGCAGCACGTCAAGAGGATGTGGATTGTTCCTGGCAGGCCACTTGAATTTCTAATTACCAGATTCCTGACTTAATTGCAATTACCTGGACACCCAGGCAGGGTGAACTTTTGGAAAAGAATGTAATTAGTGAAACAGGAACTTTGCCGCCAGCTACTTGTCTAGATACTAACACTAAACAGAACACTGATAAGTTCACATCCGTAGAGACAACCCATCGGTTGTTAAAAACAGTTCGTAAAGTCAATTGTGTGTAGTAATTCTCAGCTTTGGATTCAGAAACAAATGTGATGTTAAGGCAGGGAATATCCCGTTTTTATTTCACAATAGTATATAGTATACATGCGTGTATCTTTTAAGATTGGGTAATTATCGGGAGTAAAAAGAATTATTTACCGGATGCTGTGTTTCTATATGAACACATGCCTTACATACTTGGATTAATACATGGAAAATCCCAAGATCTGTGGTCTTTGGAAGAAAAACATCATTTTCCAATATTCTATTGCTCCAATTATAATTCTTCTCAAACAATACTTCTCATGAAAAACAAATTCGCACACAACAAAAAACTTTCTACCTGGTTACAAATACAGATTTAAACTTAGTTTAACAGCATTTTAATATCTTTAAGGTAAAATCTGAAATATTTCTTTTTCCGTTTCTCTTGTTTTCTCATCACATTCGATGACACAACCCACCCCTCTCTGCCCCCAGCTGCCTTGGCCCAGATGCACAGTCCTGAGATGGTGGTAAATATCTGCTTATGGCTTATTGTGCACATTTTGGTTCAGTCCTTAACCCCCTGCTGATTTGTTCTTCTCGGCTTCTCTGAGCTCTGCCCTTCCTTTCCATCTCCACAAATCCCTTGTCCACAGCAAGGTTAATTTTGTCCATCTATGGTTGGTTAACTCATAAATGATCTTTTACAGCTTCTTCCCCATGGAGCTGCTGGTGGTGTTCATTTCTCCCCTTCTTACAAATGTCACAGAGTGGAGCCGCATTCCCCCAGGGCTGCGGAAGCTTCTGGACAGCAGAGCGGGGCCTGCGTCTCCTCCCATCCTGTGACTGTGTACTTGGGCTGTCCCCCAACCGAGATCGTCTTATTTATTTTTACCGAGTCGAATTCCTTCTAATTCTTTAATAGTAGTAAGAATGTCTCCTATTCGTGTATCTTTTTGCATACGTTCTATCATATTTTTATTTTTTACGGCAGTAAATTAAGCGCATAGACCCTGGAGTATGGCTGCATTTGAATTTACCTTGTTAGCTGTTTGAATAATGAGAACATATAATAGTAAGATTTTAAATGCGAATAATAATAGTAAATACCTCTAAAAGTTGTGAAGGTTGGGTGAGTCAGTCACGTAAAGTGCTTGGGGATGGTACCTAGCATCTCTAAGTGCTGTTGCTTGCTGTGCTGCCGTGTTACTGGTATGGAGCCTTGTATCAACCCTGCGAGGTGCTGTGGCAGGTGTTTCAGAGAACACGGAAGCACCGAGGGGTTAGTCACCTGCGTAGCATCACACAGCTGGTGGTGGAGCTGGGCACTGCCCTCAGGTTTTTTAACTCCTAGCTGTTATGATTTTTTCCATCCATCTACCGAAGGGTTTCCAGGTTCAGGAAAAAAAAATGTTCAGATCACCCACTTAAATTTGAATTTCAAAGGAACAATAAAATTTTAGTAGAAGTATGTCCCAAATATTGCGTGGCACATATTCAATACTAACAAATTATCAGTTGCTTGTCTGAAGTGCCGGTTTAACTGGGTTCCTGTATTTTATCTGGTAACCCTGATTGATCCGTACAGTGTCCTCTGTGCCAGGCCTTAAATGATAGTCCAAAAATGACAAAGCTGCTTAAACCGTTTCTGCACTTTTTCAGAATGTCTAAAATCTGCTTTTATTTTTCAGACAATCCAATTAAGGACGGTTAAACTGAGGTGTCTACACTATTGTCTTCCCAAACAAGCGACAATGTTGTAGGTGGAAAACTGTATTTACGAGAGAGACACCGTAGTAAATTTTTCCAGCAGCTAATAAACACTGAGTTTGCAGTGGGAAAAGGGAGACAGTAAATATGAAAGGAGCTAAAGCTAGCCCATGCATCCCGTCACTTTTTGAGGTATCCAAACGTTTGACAAAGCGGTCGTGACAAGTGGCATCTCCTTGCCAAGTCCTTCACTGCCGCTCTGGTGCTTCCCTCCATTTCTGTTCCTCCTTCTGTTCATCGCTGCAGTTGCTGTGGACATGAGTGTGGCTGTAAAGCTTTCCCTGGTATATTCGTAGAAAGTGTGTGAATGGGCGCCAGGACACAGTTGTCTGATCAGGACCCTCTCATCTGGCTCCTTCTGTGATGTTTGTTGTTTGGTACAAAGCATCTGTTAATCTGATAATGTTTTAACATAGATTTTAAAGAATGTTTCATTTTAGAATGAGGATGGATGGGTCCAACCAGACCATCCTCACTCTAGGGTTTGAAGAATATAGAGAATATTTCATATGGTGGTGCTTCCTTTTTTTTATATTTTCAAATCTTAGCAGATTACACTCAAGTGCCCCAAGACAGAACATCTCCTGGTGCAGGTGAATGAGCTATCAGTCTTTTTTTTCATGTCTGCGTGAAATATTGGGTACGGGTGGAAAGGAGGAGAGAACTAACATTTATTGAGCAACCAGTAAATACCAGATACTTTGCGAAGTACTTCACGTGTGCTTTTTCTCTGGACACGCCACCTTAAGAGGCAGGTGGTGTAACCCCACCTATACAAGTGAAGACACGGGCTCAGAGGTCAGGTAGCTGATACTAGAGGACGTGTGGCTGGTAAGAAAGAACCAGTGCTTTTTCCACGCCTCCAAGATGCCATCTTAGGGTCATTTTATTCTGTTGGGGATTTTTTTAGGTGGTTGTGCTATTAGTAATTGGTCCATACACAGTGAATTTAATTATGTTTTACTGTGAGAATTGAGTCTCTGGAGGAACAATATCTTATCAAAACACTCACCAGGTGTTTGTGACGTAAAATAAAATGTGTGTGCAGAGTAAAACTCCTATTAGATGCACTTCTAATAAGTCAAACTTACTAATTTTATTTGTAGTGGTTGTTTGTGTGTGGGATGAATGCCAGTGGGTAGACCTAACAGTTTGTTCCTCATACAACTTCCAAATGGCCAGGATGTTACGGGGGAGAATTTCAGTTCTTCGTGATTCATCACGGGTGACATTACTTGAGCAAATGTGTTTAACTCCAAGGTCTGATTCTCTATTCCGAAGGCTCAGAGAGCTGTTTCACTAGGAGGATTGCCAAGAGATGGATGAACCATCTCTCTGGAGAAGACTCACTGACCGCCCTGGTTGGCAAGGCAATGGTCTTCCTGGTGGCAGACCTACACGGGAAGAGGTTGCTTTGTGAGTATGGCATCAGCATGTAGCCTGGTTAAATAATTTGAATGTTTTGTAGTATCAGACTGGGAGAGCCAGACACCTCCATTTCCACAGTAGGCATCCCATGCTTCATTATTATGCAGTAATCTTTGATATCTGTTGGCCTCGCTTCCTTCTCCCATCGTCAGCTTAGCTTTGTAGAGTGTCTGTGACTCTCCTTTTTCTATGCTTCTAACGCTGATCAACCCCTCATTTGATTGATAAAGTTTTTTCTTGAGATAGATCATACAACTGGTGTGGTTACAGGAAGGTATTGCTGGCCCAGGTGTTGACCTTGCTCTTTAAGGTAACTTTATATAAATCTTCAGAGCAGTAGTAATTGTTTTGTGTGTATTTATAAACATTGACAATCTACAGCCCATTTCTCAAACAACAATACTTATTTAGCTGTGTCCATTTGTAATACTAAAGACCAAAATAAAACTCTGAGAGGTTATTTTCTAATGATGTTGATATAGGCACGTTCTTTGTAGCATTTCTTCTGTGTTTTGAATATATTGTTGCTCACAGTGAAGACTTTCATTTTAATTTTTACTCTTCCAAACCTTCTCATTCATGAGTATTTATAACCCAATCCAAAGTCAGTCAAGTGGAAAATGTACACTGCTGGCTGGATTCATGGCAAAAAGTTCCAGAGCTTCCTTAGCTACTATTAGCCTCCAGAGCGCCATGGTCCACGTCCCCACGTCCTCACCTAACGAATGGGAATGACGTGCCCTTGAGAGCAAGGACTGTGATGTAACGCAGTCTCTGCCGCCTTTCGCTGTGACCTTGGCTTTCTCCTCTCCCCTCTTCTCCTCCTCTCTCATCTTCAGTTCTCACTCTCCTTCCCTCTCTTCTTTTTTTTCTTTTTGGTATCTTCTCCCTTGTCTTCCTCTTCTGTACAAATAAACACTAGAGGGAATTGCATGACTTTTGTTTTTTTTATTAAGAACTGAGTTCAGTTTTTTTACTTTTTTGAGGAAGATTAGCCCTGAGCTAACATCTGCCACCAATCCTCCTGGTTTTTGCTGAGGAAGACTGGCCCTGAGCTGACATCCATGCCCATCTTCCTCTACTTTATATGCTGGACGCTTCCCACAGCATGGCTTGCCAAGCTGTGCCATGTCTGCACCCAGGATCTGAACTGGCAAACCTCAGGCCACCAAAGCAGAACATGCGAACTTAACCGCTGCACCACCGAGCCAGCCCAAAGAACTGAATTCGGTTTTAAAAAGTTAGTCCACCTTCAAATTCAAGTACAGCTTTTGCATCAACTTCAGCATTTACCCTACTGAGGTAGTTTGTTCAACAAAGCAATTATCATTTGCAGGTAGTTCTATTTATGTATGTGAAAGGAATAAAGTAGTGTTTAAGCAGAAAGATTACTAAAGCAGCGTTTATCATATTTGGGGAAATTTACCTCTCTAAGTCCCTGTCCACCCCACTGTAACCAGGCTGTTTAAAGTCATGAGGAATGTCAGTTAAAAGAAGTTCAAATTAATGAAAACGTGAAGAAAAATCTGAGACAGATGGAAAGTGCTCTCAAATACAACACTACTGAAGGTAATAAAGGAAATTTTTTTTTTAAGCTACAACTGCTTTGGCTTTGGATGTTATTGGTTCTGTACCTTAATCGGGATAACGTATCTTTCCGTACGTGTGTGCCTGTGATTTTGTTAGTGTAAATGATGACAGGACAGTGGTCTATACTTTTACTTTACATTCAGAAACCATCTCTAATTGATGAAATGTGCCTTTATGGTACAGTTATTTTCAAACACGTCAAACACTGCCTGTGTCGACCCTTGACTTCGTGGGCATGTCGGTCTTTGACCCAGAACTGGTAAATGAACCCTGCAGGGAAATCACTAGAGGATTGGAACAATTGTGGTAGTGGGATCAGGGGTCAAACCATTCCCCACCCCTAGGAACTTCCGTTCAAATTGGACTCTTGCTTTTCTGAAAGCAGGTCATATACTCAGGGGGAGCACTGAGGAAGACTGGAGCACACGTTAGTGCTAACCCAACAGGACATGATGGGGCTGTAAGGATTCCAGACAGGGCTGGTTTGTGTTCTTTTGTTTGCTTTTTCCTCCTATGTCGTGACAAATGGCTATGCGCTCAGTGTCTAGAAGTCAGTTTTTCCAGTGCAAATGTTGTGGAAGCATAACATAAATACAGGGAAGTGCACAGATTGTAAGTGTCCACCTTGACATGTTTCCTCAAGTGAACGCAGTCGTATACTCAGCACCCGGTTCAAAATAACACCACCAGAACCCTGGACTCTCTTGTGCCCCTTTTGCATCATTATTCCATCCACCCCTCCACCCCCACCAAGGGTAACCACTGTCCTGAATAAAAGTCAGTGATAATTCAGAGAGTCGATGGGCACTGATGGAAAGCCGTTCTTTGTTTAGTCCTGCTACAGAAAACAATCCTATTTCTCCAGTTTAAAATGTTAAAAGCTTTCTGTGAAGAAGACACAAGTCTTATTCAGGGAGTTTATATCAACATCAGTTTTTACTCTTTCATATAGTATTAAAAGAAATTTTAGAAATGATGGATGTCACAAAAGAAAGTGTTCTTTCCTTTGCGTTGAAAATCAATTACTCAAGAGTTACCCTTTAAGGATTACAGAAAAAAAGGGAAATTATAGTTTGATTCTTTTCAATTTTGTTTTTACTAGTCTTCCTTATAGAATTACTATTTTCTGAGGACTGTATATATTCTCAAAATTTTAAATTGTCTCCTGATAATTAAATAACACATATTGGTTTTAAAATATCTTCCATTAAATATCGAAATGAAGGAAATTGTAATTCTAATGACATTTTTAGGCCAGAACACCATCCCACTTGCATAATGTTATTATGGTGTCAAACACGTAGCTTGTATCTGGATTCAGGGTTATCTTTAACTCCAAAGAATGAATCACGTTTAATCTTCTTGTTAGAACACTGGTGGTAGTGTTTTGCCACTTTCTGTTCCAGTAGAGGATCTGGGAACTAATTGGAGTGGGGAAGATTTTCATTTTCCATCAAAGCAAAAAAAGAATTCTTTGCTAGGAGAGGAAGAACATGATGCGCTTGGATTAAGTGATTTTCTTTCTAGAAAAGCAATCAACCTTCTGGAAACACCGATAGAGTACCATTTTTTCTTTTACTGTGGCTTTTTTCTTTTCCTTTGTTTGGCATGGGAGTAGGAACAGTAACAAGAAGGAAAAAATTAGAGTTGTGGACACAGCATTTGAAGTCAGAGAGCTAGACTGGAATCATGGCCCAGCCACCTCACCCTCTGAGCCTCTTTCCTTATGTATAAAAAGCCGGTGGTCATCTGTACCTAATTTTACTGCTGTCAGGATTAAATGCCAAACTGGTTTGGATAAAAAGATAGAATAATAGGGCTATCGTTTATTGTACCCTCACTATTTGCCAAGTACTCTTGCAAGTACTTTCTTTTACATCGTTATAAACATAAATTTAACAACACTGTTTATCAGTGAAGAAATTGAGGGCTCAGAGAGTCTAATGTGTATAAGGCTGAATGGCTAGTAATTAGCAGAAATAAAAAGTGAACCAAGGTCAGACCACAAAGCCCACGTTCCTGACCGCTGGTTCTCCCCAGCTCCTCGTTCTCCAGATAAGAAGCGGCCGTGTGTGGTGCCAGGAGGGTCACGTGACAGCACAGCTGGTGCGCACCTCTGGAGGGAACAGATGGGGTTGAAACCAGCCTTGTGCCCTCTGCTGAGGCTAAGTGCCCGCTCCCCCGTTCCTGAGAGGGGGTACAGAGTCTTCCACAGAGGGACGTGTTGCCGTGGGGCTGCGTCTGTCCAGAGGCCACTTTTCCTGCTTCTCACAAAGGTGCCCCCTGCCCAGGTGTATATTGTAGAGGTTTCCCCACTGGTTAGCTTAGCAGGGATGGGCTAAAGTCTTAAGTACTGTTTATTATTTGCCAGATCTGCCCAAAGTTTTGTCTACTCTTCTTGCTTTATTTCCCACTGTAGTCATTGATCTGTTCGTTCATTCATCCAGAAATTCCTAAACACTTACTATGCATATGACACCATGCTTGTACTCTCCTGTATTTGTCCCTTTCTCCCATTTTCTTTGTCTCTCCTAATTCCCTTTTATCTCACTGTCTGTCTGTCCCGCTACAGTCATGTGTCACTTAGCTATGGGCATGCGTTCTGAGAAATGTGTCTTTCGATGATTCTGTCATTGTGTGCACATCATAGAGTGTAGTTACACAAACCTAGATGGTACAGCCTGCTACACCCCGAGGCTCTATGGTACTGATCTTATGGGACCTTTTGTCATTTGTGGGGTCTGTTGACTGAAATGTCCTTATGCAGCGCGAGACTGTGTATGTAATTGTATGTTACTCAAAGCCAGCTTTTCCATAGGTACAGTTAATTCCACTGTTCTCAGGAGTTTAAATTCGGTTTGTGCTGTTCCCCGTACATGTAAGACCTAAATCAATTATAGATACTTCGGAACTCAGAACTCTATAAAATAAACGACTTATCCTATCACGTTGCGCTAGGGATCCTCTGTAGGCTGAGAACTGTGCTAGATCACAGATGGTCTGCTTCGTGGATTGTGATTCCATGAAACAGTCTGTCTTCACGATTTGTTTCTCTTCTCCTTCCCTCTTGTGAATCCTGTGGGTAGTCGGCAGACAGAATGCAAAATCAGATGCTTCCTCAGTTTGAGAGAGAAAATGCATTGACCTTATTGCTGTTTGGAGTCCCGCTGAGTTTCAACACGAATTCCCTTGCTGTGTTGGAGGTGGGCGTCCTGCCCAGAGCAGGTCACAAGGTGGGAGGACGTGAGTCTTCTGTCCGTGGCCGTGGGAGTCAGCTGTCCTCTGCTGTGCCACATCGTGGTCCCTTGGTTTACAGCCTGCTCACGGCAGCTGTTATGACTCGCCCACAAGAAGATGGAGTGAACATGTTTGCAAGTCCAAGAAATCACAGAACTGGAGAAAACATTGTGTGAGACACACCTAAGGGTAGAAATTAGAAAATAAAAGATCGGTTTGAAATCACCGAAGGCTCTATTAAATCTCTCCTGCTACTGTACATACTGGGACTTCTCTGCACGTGGTTTTGCGTGTCCTTTGATCACTTACAGTCATATCCCGACTTACTAAATGAAACGAGGGATTTCGAGATAGAGGGTCATGTACCTGGATACGAAGTGTGAAATAATAATAACTGTTAGAAAACATGCTTAAGTAGAAATATGTATGCTCTCTTGAGTAGTACACACACGTGCGGGCACACACATACACACACACACCGTGTCCTTTGAACTCTCGAATGGGGCCATCAATGTCAGTGGTAATGTTGTTAATGAGTATACCCAGAAAACAGCCTTCTAATGTAGTCTGGGTCCACAAAACCTGTGCGTGCTTTTGATATAAATAATTCAGCCTCTCTGGACCTCAGTTTCACATTTTACAAACACAGCATAGGAGCATATGTTTACTGTGGCTTTGTTTTCGTTCTGAAAATTCTGTCCAGTTCCTAACAGTCCCTCCTAAGTGTTTCTCTTCCCAGGGAGCAGACCTCACTCCCCCCCACGTTGTAGTATTTATCTTCTAGCACGTTTCTACCGGAAACGCTGGATTTAAGCTCTCTTAACATCCGCTACAACAGCTCTAAGAATTGGTGAAGTCTAATTTGGTTAATACTGGAGTGGGTTAGCTGTCGAAGTCTAAAAGTAGCTCATTTTATGTACTATTCATGTCCTGAGCGTGTCAGATTTGGGAGCCTCGTTTTTATTAGTTGTTACTCTTGACAGAATATTCGGTAGTAAGTTCCTGAAGGCTCTTTATGGCCTAACATTGTCAACTGTGGGCCACCTGGTTATACAGGTACTAACTAAAAAATGTATACGATGTCTGCAGCCTATCGCAAATTTAACACCATGGATTTCTTGTTTAGGCTATGGTTAATGCAATTACTTAGCGGCTTCAGAAATGTTCTCCAGAAAAGTTTCCCCACCAATGTAAAGTGAAGCCTGTCTCGGTGTCTTACCCTCTTAAACACTTAAACTCCCCTCTTTTCAGCATTTATTCGGATTCCTGTACCGGTAATATTATGTTGTTCAAGGGCATTCCCGTTTGAATGCTGAGCACAGAGACCAATTGCCAGTATCTAAAGCAAACGTGGAGAATTTTCTCTGTGAAGAATTCCACATCAGCTTGACACTAATAATCATGAGTGGTAGGTAATGAGAGGCTGCAAGCCAGTGAAAAATAATTCTGCAAACATACCTTTCTTTGTAACACCCCAGCAGTTAACAGCCCAGTTTCTGTGACTGACTCAGTAACTACGCAAACAGCATCCCAGCATCCTGGCCTCGGAGAACAACATTGTTCTCTTGGGAACTTTAACTGTTCTCTTAAAAGGGGTGATGTGGAACACTTATTGCAATTTTCTAAATTTACAATTACATAAAAAAAAGACACACATTATAAAACTGAAAATCAGCTGGGAAACAAAATGTTCCTTTTCTTGATAGAAGCTGGCAAGTAGGTCGGGTGGTACCTTATTTATTTTTGCACACATGTTAAGCTTAAAGATATGCTGTTTTGCTACACCTAAGAAAAAAGACTAGAAGGAAATGGGGCAAAATGTTCAAATTTGGTTGGCTCTGTATAGTGGTACTACTGAGGGTTTTTCTTCTTTGTTTTCTGATGGGATTCTCATTTGTTTTTTCAGAATAATGAGCTGTATTACTTGAAAATATTCCTTTTGGTTTTTTTCTCTTTAAAGAAAGTAAATGACACTATTAAATATACTTGTTGCTGAAGAAGAGTGTATTTTTGTTTTGAGTTATTAGTAAATGAAATCAAGTTTATCAGATCTTTTCTCCTTTGAATTAATATCTGTATTGGGATATTTGGAAGTCTGATATTCTCCGCTCTTCTTAGAATACAAGGACATAAAATGGAGAAAGAATTGAGATTTGCGTCTAATTTTTTAAATATTACAAAACTAAATCTTCTCTTCTATTAAGAGGCATTGGTAACAGCTCAAAGATGTCGATTTATCTTATGCAAAAGGTAATGCCCATCTTTAAAGACCCAGTAACATATTCCTATTTTTTTAATTGCTAAAAATCAACATCGCTTCCTATCGTTAATAGACTTGCATCTCCTTTTTTTGGTTACTAGTTACGAATCTTCAGTAAAATAAAGTTAACACTAAATGTCACTTTATAATTGCAGTAATGATCACACAGCTGTGCTTTCCTCAGTTTATAACACATGTCAGCATCAGTTTAGGAGCTCAGCTTCATTTCCTGCCCAGATAGGATTCTGCAGACTGTCACTGGGGTGAGAAAGCAGAGCATCCTGTCGGCCGCTGCTGGGGTGCTAAGGCCGGGAGGTACGGTATTCCACTTCTCAGCAATGCCAGGCTCAGCGCCGTCCTTTGCCATGTTTCTGTCCTTTTTGCATTTTGGCTTGCTGACGGATTTTCTTACTTTTCAAGTGTTTTTCTTTGCCAGATTAAGGACCATTTTATTTACGAGTATGTGAATTTTCGAGGAGGAACTCTTACACTTAAATGAACCTGTAAGAAGCCCATAGAAAAGCAAGTGCCTGCAGCGCTAATAAAGAGAACTGACAAGGCAATCCTGCTGGGTTTATTTATGACCTTCTGCCTTTGTTAGCGCTTGTGAGAAATTCCTTTCTAACCATAACAATATTGTTGGAGTTTGGCACTGTACAGAGAAATCCTACGGAGCCCCGAGGCCCACAAACTGGCACTCATTCAGCTCGTAACAGATTGCTCTGCTTGTAGTAGTTTTACATTTCTCCTTCGCTCCTCTTTTATTTAATTCATGAGTAGTTTTCACCAATCTTTATATACACACTTAAAAAATATATATTGCTTTTATTCTCAGAGCCAAAACCCGTTTTTTTCCTTAACAATGTCTTATCTACTTAGCAGCGTTGAGGAAAATTCGGAAGAGGATGGGGTACAGAAAGGCAAGAAGAGACAGTGTGTTCTATACGAGGACAGATCATGGAAAGGCGTGTCACATTCTACCGGCCGATGGACCCATATGGCACAACCAAGCAGTCTCACGTGGTCCCTCGTTCTGAGGGTTACCATGAGCTGAGGAGAACAGATTTACCTCAGATTATGATTTTATAGTACGCTGATTATTTCAACTCCATTTCGAGACTTGAAGACCCTGTTTTATTCTAGCTTGTTTGCTTTCTTCTATGATTTCCAAATGAAACAGGAAATTTAAAAGCATCAATTCACAAAGAGAATTGTGTTAAAAATTGTCATTTTCTTTGAAAGTAAAAGAAAGCCAATAAATTTGAACATGGAACTCTTCAAACGTGACCCTTGGCAGGAGTGTTCCGTATGGAGTTCTAGGCGGGAGGCGCACGAGCCTGAAGCAGTGGCCTTCAGTATTTCCTAAGGATTGGTCTTGTTTCTTCCATGTTGCCATCAATGACAAAATAACAATCTGTATTGAATTCCATTTAAAGTTTTGATAGGCACGTGACTTTTATTAATTCTGAGGATCTTCAGGGTCAAGCTGGCCGTTTTGGGGGGACAAGCTCTGCAGGACCCATCTAGCTGGAAGTACCTGTGTCTGTATTTGCTCTGTGTTCATCTCTGTGGGCGGCTGTGTTCTGAGACTGGGGCCTGCTATATCCAAAGGCCATACTATTAAAATCAATATTTATCTTTTTGCTTTGTTCTACTTACTTAATACCCTATTTTTTAAGTTTTCCTCAGCCATCTTAACTCAGATGTGTATAAACAGACTCGCTAATGGAGACCACGAGGAAAACTTTATTAAAAAATCTAAGCCTGATAAAATGTGAAAACTGTGCATGGGAGCATAATTGTTAATCTGTCCGACTTTGTCTTGTCATTTTATTACCATATACTTTTGCACTGTTTTAACATCTATTCTGAAAATACTAATATGATTTCAAGCTAGTGCTATTCAACTGTTTCCCATCTTTTGAATGGGCTTCTTTTTAAAGTTCGTTTGTTGTTTGCCTCACAGTGGGCATAAATTAATACTCTGTTCATTAACTTGTACCGTGGCTGCGTGTTAAAGACTGTTAAAATCTCCAAGGCCCTCTTTTGTTTTATTTCTGCTACCAAAAAGCTTTAGCATTTATTAAAATGATAATTGCTCAAGTACAAAGAAGAAAGAGGAAATCCTCCTTGATACAATCACCTAAAATAACTGTTAACATTTTATTGAGCATCAGTTGCTATCTCTTAGGCGTTAAAAAATGTACACACTCACATATATTTTGTATGTACATGTAAATATATGTATTCATATAATATTCTATACTATTTTACATCAGATCATGTTTGTTTTCTGCTGTTATCTGATTTTCACTCAGCAATCTTTTTAATTAAAATTACATCATTTTTAATATCCATTTTTAATTATATATTTTTAATAGCCCACTACTAAATTGACATTTAGGTGGTTTCTAACTTTTTTGCCGTTTTAAACATCTAGTTTTCTTGTTACTTCGTGTTTTAAATTTACCTCCATACTATGTGATATAATAAAAATCAAAATCATGATGGCTAATATTTATTAAATGAATTCTTTACTAAACTCATTTAGTTCTCTCAGCATCTTCGAGACAGAGACCCGTTTTATAGGTGAAGAAGCTGAGGCTTGGGGATATTAATTTATTCGCCTAATTCACACCGCTAGGAAGTGATGAAGGGAAGATTTGAACCAAGACTTCCCAACCTGGGCACATTACCTTTTGCAGTCAGTGCCCTCTTTGGCATGCAGTGTTTGTCATTGGTAACACTACATTGTAAAGAAGTGCCAAAGGCTATTTACTTAGTGTCATATTGATTGTTAACATAACTATTTGCCTAACACTAATTACCCGGTAAATATTTGTTAAAGAGTAGAAGGATGCATTCATGTCCCTACTATTTACTCACCCAATCTTGTAAGTGAGATGATTTTCTAAAAGTCATTTGCAAATTCTTTATCCTGTACTCAAAATATATTTTATGGTACAAGCTGTGTTAAAAAGCCAAACTGTGTCTGAAATGTGTATATGTTTATATGCGTATGTATGCATTTCTATGCATAGCAACTGTTTATTGACTGGATGTTTAACACTTCTTATTCTTAATTACATTTAATCCTCACCGTGGCATAAGTAATATTTTCCGCAGTTTTTGGGTGGTGAATCTGAGGCTCACTGAGGTAAATTAATGTGCCCAAGATTGGGTGAAGAAATGGTGCAGCCAGGACTCAGTTTCAGACTGCTCTCACGCCAGAATTCACGCTTTTGACTGCTATTATTACTACAAACCTACAGTACTGTAAATATTCAGTGAGCACCTCTCTGGGGCTTTATGTACAGCGGCTCATTTAACTCTCTCAACGACACTGTGAGGTCACGACTTTTGTTGTCCCCGTCCTACGTTCAGATGAGAGCTGGGGGCTTGTGGGGCTCCGCCACTGCCCGAGTTAGTGAAGGAGGAGTTGGGCTTAGGGTCAGCTGTGTGGTTCTGGAGCCCAGATTCTTTGTCAGTACTGTCCCCCATACAGCGAGAACACTGTTATGATACATTACAAATGTCAGAAAGATCACTAACATCTAAGAGAGCTGTGTAGGAGCGGGTTTCACGAGAGGGGGCAATAAGATGCAGAGATTCGGAAAGAGGCTCCACAGCACTTTCCAGGGATTTATAGACTGGTGACCAGAGTTGAAGTCCGATTGTATTTCAAAACTTATGATTTACTGGGATGAAGAGAGATTAGGAAATATGATGGGCTGGAAAGTCAGGTGACTTAGGGTTTTTTCCCTGTTGAAAGGTTCTAGAAGGCAAAAGAAATGTGAATTTTACCCTTGTGCCTGTTGGAATCCTCTCTCCATTTGTTTCTGCTGTCTTTGAGAGGGTTTGTAGTGGACCAAGTGATCATCGGGGAAAACCCTTTATTCTACTCGTGGGGTTGGGACCGTGTTCCAAGCGACAGGGTAATTACTAGTAGGTGTGAGGCACAGGAATACCCTTGCGTGGAACACAGCTGGCTCTGGTGAGAGGGATGAACCACCCAGATGTCCAGACCTCACTCAGGCCCTTATTGATATTATTATCATCATCATTGTTATTATTATTATCATTATCATATCATTATCATATCATATCATATCATTATCGTTATTATTATTATCTGTATCGGAAGTTTCTATCTGAAATCCTGAATAGGTTTATGACCACCTCCTTTTGAGAAGTAGATTTTGAAATAATATGTTATAAAATGCTCCTAGGAAAAGCTACTATGTAAAATTGCTCTTGAGTGCTAGCACTTGAGGTGTGAAGTGACTGGCTGTCCCTGTACAGAGACGAAAAGTGACTCATTTTGGAAGCCTCTTACCTAAGTGAGTCTGTGAATCGTAACTGAAAATAAGGAATGCATGTTTTTGAGTTTGACTTTTTGGGGAGTATTGTATGTGTTGAATTTCATTTTAAAATATAAAAATAGTCTTCACAAAATGTTTCCAGTTGTAATGGAGTCTAATGTAATGCAGGCTAATCATGGGAAGAAAATTCTGGATTCTCTACTTCTTTCTAAAGGACTCAGAAGTCTTAAAAATCATTTCTGTGAAAACATTAAAATTTCAGCTTTCTGTTATAATGAAGTCATTAGACTATTTCTATTTTTAATGAGATAATTGAAAACGATCTTCAAATCTTTAAATACTGAAGAAATGAAATAGCTCTTGTTTGTAGATTTTTTTTGGCTTTATTTTTATAAAGCGAGGTAGACATTTAAAGAAGGAAATTGGGATTCAAACTGATGTGGCCTTAGTATTTATTTCATTGTTATTCTATTTCTAACCTTTTCTTTAAGACAGGACTGATTCGAATCCTATGTCTAATATATAACTTAGCATCAGGAAAATAATAGCATCTTATATTTTGAAGTGATGTCCTTCACAATTTGCGTATCGTTTGCTTTATTCTTTATATTGACCCATTGACAAAGTAAGCATTATAATCCCCATTTTACAACCAAATAGAAGATTAGATTTTCTTGCCCATGGCTAGTCAATGATGGCACCAACTTCAAACCCTCTAACATCCAGTGCTCTTTCTACCGCAGCATAATCATCTCTCTGTGGTAACATTTTATTATTTGTGATTCTTAAATAGGGAGTCAGTATGGGTGTTTTTCTTATCATTCTACTATTAGCCAGTACTAGAATATTTGTTACAACTTCACTAATAGAAATATGGTTGAAAACCTGTGTTCATAAACAGAGTGCAGGCAGTCCTTGCCTCACTCCTTAAGGGGCTTTTGAATGATTAATCCAGTGAGCTCACCTGAAAAATGAGAAGAGATGCCTCTTTGACGTAGAATTTCTCTCCCCTTTTGGTTGCTGCTGTCTGGGGTTCCGTTTTAAACCTGATTCCTACCTCCTGCTGGATTTGGTTCCAGTGGGGCCTGCAGAGGCCTTGTCAGCGTCCGCTGAGATTAGGAAAACAAGGGGGAGGACAGGTGTCCCTTTCTCTTCACTCTGTGAGCCACTCTCTGTTGATAGCATTGTATCCCCAGTTACACACCATCCGGGCTCTCTGCCTCACAGCCTCTCCCTCATGGTTAATACTGATCATAGCTCACACTCGCTGAGCTCTTGCTGCACGAATCCTTTCCCTTATAATTTCTCCCCTAATTCTCACAACAACAGTTTTTGGCCATTACTGACCTTTCCCCATTTTATAGATGAGGAAAGTGAAGCACAGAAAGGTCAGGTGTGTTGCCCACGGTCAGTTAGTAAGTGGCGAAGCTCACGTTTGAATTCGAGTCGTCTTACTCCAGAGTTTGGATGGTGGCAGGTGCTGACAGCTCATTAATACTCGCCAGAAAAGTCTGTAGTGGATGAACATGACGTGGATCGTAGAGGAAGGAGCTTCTGCAGCTCATTCTGGGGAAGTGCAGCTGTCAGGGAAGGCCTTACCCCAGGATGGTCTGGGATGGCTCTCGGAGGGAAGGAGGGCTTCGTCGAGTGACCAGTGCCGAGGTTCACTGCGGGTCAGACCAGCTCGCCAAGGTAGATGTTGGCCGTGGTGAAGGTGGCAGGGACCATGAAGTTGTCCCACCTCTCCTCCTTCCTCTGCCGTCTGCCTTCTCATCCGCAGCGCTGCTCCCCACGCTCACTGTCTCTTCTGGTCTTTGTCCCCTGCTCTGATCTAGACTCTGAATTTACCTGCTGTCTCTGGTCCACTCCTGGGTTTTGCCTTCTCACCTGTGTTAGTGACATCTTGCTGCTTCGGTTTTTTTCTTTTTTCTATCAACATCGTTTGTGAGGCTCATAGTCATATTTTTAGTTCCAGTTCATTCGATTTCACTGCTGTATGGTATCCCATTTTCTGGCTACATCTCTATTTGATATTGCTGGAAAATTGTATTGTCTCCAATTTTTTGCTATTAGGATACAAGGCTTCTGTGCTTCTCTGTGTCTCCTCATGTACGTGTGCCAGAATATAAACCTGGCCGTGGACTTCCTGGGTCATAAGATAAATGCATCTTTACCTTTACAATATGCCTACAAGTCATTGTCCAAAGTGGTTGTATTAATTTGTATTCCCACTAGCTGTGTCTGGAAAAGCATAAAGTGCATCTTTTTCTCCAAAGTTTTATAATCACTAAATCTCAGTTGGACATACTACTATCATTTACTCTTGATGAGAGTCTGAGCTCATCATCTTGTAAAGGGACTTAAGTTACACCAGAAAACATATGGAGGAGAAATAATTATCTTGACTATCGGTAAATATGAACAGAGACAGGACAGCTCTTCCTTACAGAATTCCAAATAATAAATGTGGAAGGAATGAAGGAAATAGAAAGTCAACATGAGAATACCAGTGTAATGCCGTGGGCAAGATCCACTGATAAATACTAAAATATGCAGGCAGAATTTAAGGCGAAACAGGCTGCTTGCATAGCTTTAAATATATCCCCCCAATATTTACCACTGACAGTGCGGTTTTAACATAGACCCTCAAATTCTTTGATACTCCACCTCCAGGAGACAAATCTTTATTCCCCTCCCTCGGTGTGGGCTGGACTTAGTGACTCCCTTCGCCTGAATAGAGTGGAGAGGGGAAAAGAGGAAGTTGACAGTGGAGAAGCCTGGCCAATGCCGTCTTAGCCACGCGATCAAAGTCAACATCCGCTGTAAAGATTCATGTTGATGTCATACCCCCATAGGATGCTGTGTAAAGGACACTTCACTTCTACGGTATTCTTCCCAAAAACCTGTGACCCCAGTCTAATCGTGAGTGACACCAATGCACATTGAAGGACAGTCTACAAAATACCTGATGAGCGTGTCCAGTGTGACACACACCTGACCTAATGTGTCACAGTTGTGAAAAAACAAGGAAAGATTTGAGAAATTGTCACAGATTGGAAGAGATTAAGGAGACATGGGGAATAAATGTAAGGGGAACTCCTGGATTGGATCCTGGAAGAGAAAAAGAACATTCTGGAAAAGCTGGTAAAATGTTAATTGTCTGTATTTTCATCAATAGTATTGTACCAATGTCAATTTCGTAGTTTTGATAAATGTGCCATAGTTATGTAAAATGTTAACGTAAAGGCAGCTGGGTGAAAAGTACATGGGAACACTCAGGACTATCTTTGCCACTTTTGTGTAAGTCTAGAGTCATTTCAAAACAAAAAGTTTATAAAAATCCGGTGGAGGATGTAGAGCAAATATGTCTGTTCATATGATTCATGTGAATGGGGAAAATGTCAAACTAACTAAATTTTAGTAGTATTCTACATAGAAAACTTCCCTTTATTCCACGTGGACTCAGTCCAATTTGTGAGTTGTGTGTTTCTCTGTTTTTTTAAGTTGCTAATTTATTTGCAGTTCCTATAGGTCTTAGTTTTTAAAGCATTTTGTTGCTGTATACTGAAGAAATAAATGTCTCCTGAGGGTTCGTGCCTTTTCGTTTTTAAGTTTTATTTTCCGAATTTCTACGTGCTGAGCACTGTACTTCTAATGTAAACAGTCATTTTTTTTACCACGAGAGATGCAAACGGTGATGTTGATTGCTTTTCTGTTATAAAGATTTATGGTGTGCTTGCAGCAATAAAAGCTGGTATCAGCGGACAAACTAAATCTTACATATTTACAGATCTTGTTAGTTTATCAATTTGCTTTCATAGCACATGGGTCATTCTTACTTATAGTTTCATACCTGGTCTTGAGGTCTGTAAAACCACATCCCTCCTCCTGACATCATTAGTTGATTTTCCCTCTTTATCACTAAATGTTGTCACCAACAGTTTTGGAGTAGCAGGTGTAAAGAATATAACCTGTTAAAGGCAAATGTTACTCATAATTCGTTTTTAGACACTGTTGTGCTATTTTAGGGGTAAGGTGTTTATCCTTCCGCTCGTTTTATCTGTTGATTCTTACATGTAACTGAAATGAGTAGGAGGACTTTGTAGACTCGTGGAATTATTGCAATCGAAAGAGCACACTGCTGTTCTTCCTGGACTGTAGCTGTTCAGGCACTGTTTGTTGTTGTTCATTTATTTATTAAATTTTGTAGAATGCTAAAAATATGTAGACTTTTAAAAACACTTTACAAATTTATTCTTAAGTTTGACCCTGTAATTTTAATCATGTTTAAAGCATTCTTTTATAAACACTTGTGAAAACATGATTTGTTTTCTTTAAAATGCTTAACATTTCTTATTTGGCATCCCACTGCATTTTTTTTCCTTCTCTGATAATATTAAAACTTGCCTTTTAGGGCCCAGCCCAGTGGCGTAGTGGTTAAGTTTGCGTACTCCACTTCAGCGGCCTGGGGTTCACGGATTCAGATCCTCGGTGCAGACCTAGCCCATTCATCAGGCCATGCTGTGGCAGCATCCCACATAAAACAAAGGAAGATTGGCACAGATCTTAGCTCGGTGACAATCTTCCTCACAAAATAGACAAAAAACTCGCCTTTTAGACCTCTGCTGGCTCCCTAGTTCCTAAAAATGTAAGCCCGTGGTCCTTGGCGTGGGCATCTGAGAGCATTCACAGCTGCCTTCAGGTGGCCTCTTCACCTGCTCCTTTCTCACTCAGCCTCTTTTCTAGCTTTCCTCATCTCCTCACTGTTCTTTCTCTAGGTGGCTGCCCTCCCACTGTCCTTCTTGCCTTTGCTCATTGTTCTCTCTGCTCCCGTCTCCTGCCCACCACTTGTGCAAAGGGCACGCCTTCCCTCCTTGTCTGGACCTATCTCAGGCAGCAGCCCCTGGGCAAACATGCACCGGCTGAAGACGTACCATTCTGTGTTCCACCACACTTACTAATTCACCCCTCCACCATGGAATTTCTGCTTTTTATTAGAATTTATCTGTTTAGCTGTTTGTCTCTCTTCATTGCGTCTCCATGAAAGAAGGACATTTGAGTGTACAAGATCACTTACTAGAGGCCAGCTTAAATATAAATGTCACCCACATGTAAAAACTGCCTTCCACCTCTTTTTCCACCTCCTCCCACCCCCTATCCCCACAGCTCCATCTGCAAACCTTAGATAGGGCGTGCCTGCCAAAGGAGGACACTCAGTACAAATGCCTCTCCCAGATTATTCAGTGTTCTCCCTTTATTTCAATATCTCCCTGTACAGGTAGTCTGTCGTTTGTATTAATAAGGCTATCCTTTAAAATGCCACTGCTCTTAGAATAAGAAAGGGCCAGCAGTTACTTGCCATGAGTCTTTTTCGTGATGGGCCTTGTCTTGAGGTCAGGAAGGGTTTTGGCTATGTTGGACAATGAGATCAGTTAAAAAACATTTTGACTGGTAGGAACAATGGACTGGAGCTAACAAGATCCTATAGTTTCCTCCTGTAATGCAGTGTACATAGTGTCTCTGGTCGTTAGAAGGCGCTAAGCCAATGCGAGTCGTGCTGTCGTTGCCCAGCATCTTCGTGACTGTGGTCGTTGTCATCGTCCTTTGTGAGGGTCGTCCTAGGATTGTAACCAAGAAGGATAATGTTATTTCCAGGTGAAAGTTAGTCTCAGATGCCATCCAACCTAAGATAGCTACAAATAAATTTTCTTACCAAATTTTAAGTTCAAGACCGCCCATACCGTGTTAGAGAGTCCGTTTGTTCTTCCTAGCCTGCATTACGTCTGCAGACTCTTAATAGTTGAAGGGCAGGGACTCTCCCAGGGCAGGGACTCTCCCTGGGCAGAGTTCAAAAACTGAGAATAATTTAGGATCCCCTTGAGGCCCGTGCAATGGAAAAAAATTTCCCTTACGTGATGCATATTTCATACTTATGTTGTTTACCATTTCTAAATTTAGAATGGCGGCACATTTTATGTCGGGACATTTAACCCATGGACCTTTGCGGCCAGCTTTTATTTTAGGTGCTGATCTTTAAAAATCAAAGAAAATATAACCATTGCAATGATTTTTGCTTATGATAGTATGCTTAACTCCGAATCTGGCTTTTGTGAAGTATCAGTTTAGCTGATTATCCTGTAAATGTCCCTTTAAAATGAGAGTTACCCATAATGGAATATTTGCTGGAGAAAGACTGCAAATGAATCGGGTGAAAGTCATTTCCCCAAAAAGTGATTCTTGGCTACCTCTCTTAAAATGAATTTTGACTCATTAGTTTTCCTTGTGTTGTCCCTGGCTTTGGATATGGGTTTGTCATTTGGGGAGCTTGTGACTTTTTAAAAATTAACATCAAATATTTTTTTTGTCCAGTTGACCTCATACATCTTAAGGCTATGCATTGTATGTATTGTCACATATAATGAAGAGAGAAACATTTGTTATTTGGACATGTTTAAATACAAAGTAAAAAATATATATATATATATATATGTATAGGTAAGACTTGGAAAGAAGATGTTTTTAATGCCTAAAAATTATTGCTTTGAAGAATTTTCTTCATGGATTCTGTCTTTCTGTTCCTTTGTATTTTTTAATTCATTTAGACGGGAAGTCTAAGCTTTTACTCATTTGCTCTCTAGACAATGAAAGCGGAGACTTTGGTGGGTGTCATAAAATACGCTATTACACACAGGTTTGTTCTGAAAAGAAGCCTACAAACATCACAGAAATTAGAGTCACTGTGAGGTTTTCCTTTTGTGTATACGTCAGTCAAATTATTGGCTCACTTCTAATATCAGTTTCAAGGTGTATTTGTGTCACATGTCCAAAGCAATAGTTCTGAAATAAGATTCGAAGGTATGAAGTTATTTTACAGTGTTGTTTCCAGAGCTAAGCATCTGATGAAGCTGGATGCTTGGCCTCCAGGATGTTAATTGAAAACAGAGGGCTGAGAATGCATTGCTAAATTTCAATAGCAAAGTCAATAGTTTTCAGTAGAGTGTTTATGGTAAATATTTAGAAATATTTGCATGTGCTGGCTCATGTTGTGTAGTGTTTGCAGCTGTATTTTACTGTGGGGCTTATAAATTCGGTGATATTCACCAGTGGCCAGTCCAGTCTCTCTTCTCTTTGACACCATACCTGGGCCAAGGAGTCGCTGCCCTTAAGAAAGTTAGGGTCTAGTTGGAGAGAGAAAGAGAGAACTACACACCTGAATTTCATAGTTAATGTTCTAAAACACAGACACTATTTCTGCTTTTGAAGATGACTAAGAGACTTCTTTAAAGACCACTGAACTGGCATTTCAACCTGTGCTTCAAACCCCTGGGAATCACAGTGAGAAATCATTAACTGTATCCTATTAAAATCCTTAAACAAGAGACCTGAACTAGTCTCATTGATTGAAATATCTTCTCTGTTTCTAATTCAGTGTTTATCCTTGTGCTCTCTTGGGGCACTTCTGAGCAAGAGATGCCGGAATGTGTACGATGCATTGCATTTCTCTATCGGTGGCTGATCTAATACCATCCACTAATTGTATGGAGAACCATAGCTTAGAGTATTTTGAAATTGATTTGCTTTTTTGAAAAACCCACTTATTTAATTGAGCAAGGGAGTAAAATTTTCTGCCTTATTCCCAGTTCTTTCAGACAGTAAGATATCACCAGCATTGACTGAATTTATCCATTAGTAAGCTAAATTGAATGCCATCAAAACCAAAGATGTCTTTTGATGTAGTAAGACATAATATATTAATGTAAAATATTTTTAGAGGGGCCAGCCTGGTGGCGCAGCGGTTAAGTGTGCATGTTCTGCTTCTCGGCGGGCCGGGGTTTGCTGGTTCAGACCCTGGGTGTGGACATGGCACCACGTGGCAAAAGCCATCCTGTGGTAGGCATCCCACGTATAAATTAGAGGAGGATGGGCATGGATGTTAGCTCAGGGCCAGCCTTCCTCAGCAAAAAAAAGAGGAGGTTTGGCAGCAGTTAGCTCAGGGCTAATCTTCCTCAAAAAAATATATATATATTTTTAGAGAGGATTATATACAATATGTAGACTTGAGAGAATGTTTATACTTAATGTTGTATGTCTATTATATATATGCAGATCTCTAAAAAGTCTTCCTCTGAGGCCGGCCCCGTGGCTCCGCTGCGGTGGCCCAAGGTTTGGTCCTGGGCGCCGACATGGCACCACTCGTCGGGCCATGTTCAGGCGGTGTCCCACATGCCACAACTAGAAGGACCTGCAACTAAGATATACAACTGTGTACCAGGGGGGACTTGGGGAGATAAAGCAGAAAAAAAAAATGGGCAACCGTTGTTAGCTCGGGTGCCAATCTTTAAAAAAAAAAAAGTCTTCCTCTGATCCTCCTTCATGGCATGTCCCCGTATACATTCCTCTGTCGCTGCCTTCCCTCACTTTATCCCATCATATTGAATCAGGATCATACCTGTGCTCTCTGCGAATTCGTAAGTGTTCCTCTCGTCAGATTCTGGTAGTATTGTTATTGCTCCCTGGCGGCATTTCGCTCTAAGTGCAGTGAAATCCCTTGTACTTGTCACTTGGGTTACAATGAAAATTTCACATGGGCCGAGAGTGGAGGGATGATGGTTACAGAAGGGAGCCTCTTTGCAGGGAACTTTCATTTAAATTAAGTTTTAAAGTAAAACAAGCTTTTTTTTTTAAGGTATTGATTTTCTAAAAATAAATGAGCCATTGATCGTGGGAGTTAGATTATTTTTAGCGTGCTGGAAAGTAGTCAGTATTCAGAGTGGTGTCCAATAGTGCAAGCCCAACTTGCTAGCCAGATTTTGCCAGAGCAAATTGTCCTGGCAAAATACCGAATTTAATATGCGTGAGCCCGTGAAGTTGTTGCTTTACGCATCACTCCATCAATAAAGAGGAAGGATGTAAGGAATGCTGTGGGGCAGGGGTACTCCAGCCCCTTAAGAGTCCTCCTTGCAATTACCTTACCTGCCAGCTTTCCAGCAAGATAAATGGAAGCACTGTAGCTTGAAGGTGCCTTGGTTAGAATGAGATGCGGTAAGGTCTCTGTGTTCTTTCCAGGCATCATAGATCTGATAGTACTTATAAAAGAAGAATAGTGTTGGTGCCCTGCTGACTAAATTGTCCTCTGGAGGAGTATTAGTTACACAGCTTCTTTGTTAACGAGGCTGAATGTTTAAACTACTGTTGAACTTCTTTTATTCACGTGTTTTAAGATCGCTATACATACCGATACCCTAAGTATCTGCAGGGCGGGAATATTTCTCTGTAATTTACATATAAAAGTTACGTGTGTGTCTAACAGTAATATAGAAATGATATCTTTTTATTACTCTTCTGTTACACTGAGGTCTAGTCAGCGCTGAAATTCTGATGACATGTGAACAGTAAGAAAGCCACCGTTTTTATATTTTTCTCTTGATATTTCCTTGATCAGCTGGTTGAATAATAAAAATGTTTTTCCTGACTTTTCAGCTTGAATGGAGCTCTCTTAACACTCACCCATGTCACTTTTTCAATCCTAACGTGGAATTTTAAGGGAGGACAGGGAAGGAATTTATAGGTAGTGCAGAGAATTTAAAAAATTTCCCAGGAACGCTTTGTTTTTCTATGAAGAAAGGTTTGCACAAAATTACTTAACTTCAAAGAATAATTTTTTAAAAATTGAATCTGCATTAAGTCTTTTCTATGTTTAATTCCCTAAGTAGTATAATAGAAGGTAGTGGTTTTATGTCTGGTTATCTACCAGTTTTTTTTTTCTCTAAAGATGCAGGAAAAGCATATTGCCTCCCAGCTGATTCTGATCCGACTGACCCTTTGTTTGTCAGTGACAGACATCCGTTGGTGTTAGAGAGTGCGTCCATGCGTGGAGCCCACCGCCCATCCTTATGGGGGCTCCTTCAGAGAGAGTACCGTTCTGTCTGGCTCCCACTCGGCGTTTTCCAGGTGGATGCAGGAGTGGAGTCAGGCCCGTTTTTGGTGGCGCCTGTGCAACTCCTGACGTGCAGTGGGTCACCACGCAGTTCAGCTGAGGCCTGTCTCACTCATGTCCCCAGGCAGTGAAGGCCTGGAATGCCGCGGCTCTCTGATCAGAGGTCAGCACGTGTTGCCTAGTAAGGGCCAAATAGTAACTATTTTAGGCTTCGTGGGCCGTGGGGTCTCTGTCACAGCCGCTCTCCGTTGTAGCCAGAAAGCAGCCATAGACAACTGAGAGGAATGGCTGTGGCTGTGCTCCAGTAAAACGTTATGGACCCTGAAATTTGAATTTCAGATATTTTTCATATATCACCAAATATTACTGTTTTGGTTTTCTTTTCAATCTTTAAAAATGTTTGGGGGGCCAGGCCCAGTAGCCTAGTGGTTAAGTTCAGCATGCTCCTCTTTGGCGGCCCGGGTTCAGTTCCCAGGCATGGACCTCCACCACTTGTCTGTCAGTGGCCATGCTGTGGCAGTGCCTTACATACAAAATAGAGCAAGATTGGCCACAGTTGTTTGCTCAGGGCAGATCTTCCTCAGCAAAAAAAGAAAAATTTTGGCTTCTTGGTGGAACAGAAACAGATAGGGTCCGATTTTAGCCCACACACCATAGGTTGCAGTGCCCTGCTTTGAAGAGGCCCTGCAGGTGTGTCCCTTTGCGCTTCATGAATTGGTTATGTCGGGTTAGGAAGGGAATGCTTTGGGGGTAGGGACTTAAAGAATCCTCCGGGTCCCCGGCCAGTCCTCCACACCCCTACAGCCACCCCAGCTCCGAGGCTGCGCACAGTGAGGAGCCAGCACTCAGCCTGGGACAGGGAGGAGAGGAGAGACTCCGTCCTGTGTTCTGTTTCAGCGCATCAGTGCGTGTGTGTGTGCACATCTATGAGCTTAAGTTTTGTGCCGAGGAACTCGGATAATTGGCTTGATTGCTGAAGTGTAAATGCCTCTACCATGTATGTAGCCTGTTACTTACTTAATAATCTTCCTCTGTTTCTACCTGTTTCAAAAAAAGTTGTGTTCAGTTCCAAAAGTCTGACGCAATGTTTCCAGTAATCAAGTTAAATACATTTTACCAGCTGAATATGTGCAAAATCATGCATCTCATGTGCCCTGAGTAGAAATGTTTATATGTTTTTTTCTCTCAATTCTGCAAACGTGATTCAGTTTGTTCCATTTTATTTTGGAGATTTGATGGCAGTTTTTTCTAGGGTGGTATTTTCAACCTACCCTGTTACTGTTAGATTTGTTATTCATAAGCAGATTTATGTGACATTGAAGATTGCTCTCTGTTTTACTTAGAAAGATGTTATTCTTCTTAGCACCAGAAATCTTTGTTTTTCTATAACATTCATCTTTTTGTGGGGTTTTCATCAGCTATTCTTTAGAATGTATTTTTTAATCATTGGCAATTTGCTGTTAAAAAAATAATTATATGAATTATTTTTAGAAAGAAATTAAGTATATTATATGATGTGAGAGAGGATTAACAGATAAGCTTTCCAGGAGACTAGGCTCCTAATCTTGAGTTTGCTTGATGCCGTTTTGGGGTACCCTGAAGAACTGTACCCAGCTCTGCTTTACCTGGCCCCATTTGTACTTCCTGGTCCAGATCCATTCTCCAAATCCAGAGCATCTTCCTCCAACGGTTTTCAAAGCCCTAGTTTTAGAAGTCCCAGGAGTAAGCAGTGATGTAAGAGGAAACATTAATAGAATTGAATGAGTGGAAGGTATCAGGTAGGATTGGCTGTGCTTTGTGGACAGTAGCGTAACAGGTGTTTCTGATCGCAGTGTGCAGTATTAGGTTCTAGATTATCAAGACAAGTATCTTCTCCGGCTACTCACCCTTTAGAACTCACTCAGCACCGAGCTGTCTGCCGCCTCTGGATTTGCAGACCTAGTGATGAGAATCCAGTCCTCGTGGCAGGGCTGCGCTGACTTACCGAGCATCTGCTGGTGGCCCCGTTGTAGGCCCCGGTGCCACAGCTGTGAGGAAGGCCAGAATAAAGTCTCTGGCCCCCTCGCATTCTGATGAGGGTGCGAAAGACAGTGTCCTCCCTTCTCTTCTCTAATGCCCCCTTCATCATCAGCAGCAGATGCATTCAACAATAACTTTGATTCTCTGAGCTTCCGTTTCTATATCTGTCAAATGGGGATTTTAATAACTGCCTTAGAGGCATAATCGAATTAGATAGCATTAAAATTGTTTGCTTACAATTGTTATAAAAAGTAAGGTATAACATAGGACTCCTTCTGCCACAGGAACTGTCTAAGGGACTTATTTGCACAATATCGTATCAAAGTACATGTCACTACTTTATTTTAATGGCACTTTTGCAATTCCTTAAAATGTAAGAATTTCTCACCACAAGGTTTGGTTAAAATTTTGACTGCCATTACATCAGAATGTCCTAGTTTGAAATTCAGACAGTGCTCCAACATTGACTTCTAAATAGAATGATCCAAAGCCATAGTTTTCAGTTTACTGAAGTGATCACTTAGGAATCAGACATGCCATTCAGATGGTAAGTGGCCGCCTAAAGTGCTGTTTCCTGTGACTCTTGAACAGGTTGCCTTGGACCAGGTGCTCACTGCTTCAAGGAAAGCTGTAGGATGGGTTTATGAAAGAGAGGCACAACTTCCCTCACTTTTTAGGGATAGACCAGATCTTATGGGTTCAACTTATGAGAGACCTCATTAAAGTCTTCCAGAAGTAACTGGCCATGCTCTGGATTCTGGCTGTTATCCAGAAAACCTTTGTCTCTGAAGGGGGCCTTGTTGTGATTTTCAGATAGTCTCTTGATGAGATATTGGTCCAAATACATATTACTCTATAAATACAGGCTGTTTCTTTCTTTCTTAGGACCTGTCTGGCTCCATCGATGACCTCCCCACGGGAACGGAAGCCACTTTGAGCTCAGCGGTCAGTGCATCCGGGTCCACGAGCAGCCAAGGGGATCAGAGCAACCCAGCTCAGTCGCCTTTCTCTCCGCACGCATCCCCCCATCTCTCCAGCATCCCTGGGGGCCCCTCGCCTTCTCCTGTCGGCTCTCCTGTTGGCAGCAACCAGTCACGATCTGGCCCAATTTCTCCTGCAAGTATTCCAGGTATTCATTTCTTAATAATATTATTTTACTCTATAGTAAAGACAGACCTAGCGTTCATTAATAGCGACGTCCATTCCATTACTTTTTTCACCATTTGAAAACCTAGTGATGGCACCACGTATTAGGAGCATAACTTTGTGAATTATCACCAAAACATGCAAGAGTCTCAATTCCTAAAGACACTCAGCTAATGAATATAAACACCCGATTAATAAAATCACCAATTGCTTTGACATTTTCGGTTTGCACGTTTGCCTTAAATTATGCCATAAAATTATTTATTCTCTTAACATATGTTTTGTAATGATTCTGTTAACTAAGATCCTCTGGTAAGTGCCATGAAGGTGAGATTGGTGACTAGTAGTGGTCTTGGTATTTATGGTTCTATTTAGTTTGTACCATGGCTGTTATTTTCTAAAATATTTTTAGTATTTATACTTATCAGTGTCTTAATTTGCCAGCACACGTTCAAGGCCTTGTTACTGGTACAAACTGTTACTTTCTAATTTTCTTATAAGGAGTTCATGTTCCAGTTAACTCTTGCCTTCAGCCATGTCAGTAGTCATACTGCTGTATCTTCTGCTTCCTTTGTTGTGTACTTGAGGTTACTTATTTATTTGTCAGCTGCCTCATCCTCATCCAGCTTGCTTATCTCAGACTTCATCCATTCAAACCCACCTAGCAACTAGCTTTCCTTTATCTGCAAACTAGATGTAAAGTTTTTCTATGTCACTTGTGCTAACATGATATAGGTGGCTGCCAGAAAGTGCTTTTTACTAACCTATCAGAATTGATATTGAATTGCTAATAAATTTTCTGATAGTTTGTTCTGTTATCTTGAAAGCATGGATGGTAGTTTTGCCACTTTACTCCTTTTATATTTAAAAAAAGTTTATTATGGGATGTCATATATATGTGAATATATGTATAAACATACATAGCACATCAAATGACTACTCACGGACCCCCAGTTGGGAGCTGGAATGTTACTAGTGTTACTGTATCTACCTGTGTGTGCCTTCCTTATTTTCAGCTCTATACCTCTCCCCGTGCCTCAGATATCTCAGAATATGTTTTTAATCATTCTTTTGGCTTTGGGTTTCTTTTTTTTAAAGAATTTTATTTCAAACATTCATAAAGTGTATATCGTTAGTCTTACTTAGTTTTGAGCTTTATAGAAATGTATCATATTTAGAATAACTATATAATTTGTCATCCAAGGTGAGATACTTGTGAGCATGTAAAAGTTGCTATTAATAATTACAGTAGGACATCAGGCATAACGCGGGAACATTCTGGGCCAATCAGGAAATAAGGTCACCCCAATCATACTGTATGTGGTCTTCTAAGATTTGCTTTATTGACTAAATGATATGTTTCTAAGATTCATCCATATTTTGGATATAGCTATAATTTGAATTCATTTTGATTAAGGTGTTTTTGATGTTACTTTTCTTTCAGAAATATTTGTCCTCATAATGATTGTAATAAAACCTGGATTTATCTGCTTTTAATATTTTTAAAGCTATGAGTACTCCATATTCCAGAATTCGTCAGGCGATTTTTGGTATTGAGATGGTTTTTGAGGCATCACCTACATATACATTGGAAAGTTCTGTGTAAAATATTGTATGTGTTCAAGAACTCGCTCCGCTTTCCGAATTGGGTCAAAAAGACTTAATAACCTTCTCTGAGGTATAAAGATATTGTAGTTGTTCATTTAAAATCCCTGGCGTGGGTCGTTCACCCTCTGGGGATTTTCACACACACGTTTATCATTCCAGATGGGGCTTTTGAGACTCTATTGCACTGCGTGGATTTTGGTGCGGGATAGAACACATAACCCCACAGAAGGGCTCACTGTAGACACGTGACATTGCCTGCTGTGGAGCGGGTAGCTCGGCAGGTGGAACTGGTCTCAGGTCCCGTGAGCTGTGCTTTGCACACAATGAAAATTGGTCAGTGGGTTACTCTTCCAGTGACCTATGAGCACCGTGCAGTGAGACCCCCGCTTCACAGTGACCAAAGGGAGGACCCAAGTGTGATCTCTCTCTTTCAACTTCTTGTAAAAGTGAGTTTTTTGATAGAAAGCTTTCACCTTTCTTGGAGATGGTGTTTAAAGCGTATAGTTTGTTTTCTGAACTTGTGTCAGAAATGCTAACTGCCTGGGCCGACATTCTCGTTTCACCATCCCGTCCCCAGTCGGCTCCTTGCAGCCTGCATCTGCCAGGTGCCTGAAGCAGCTCTTCAGTGATCTGTACAGGAGAAGAAATGACGCAGAAAACATTCCACCTGTGAGGGGGCGTGCTGTTCAAGTAAATCCGTAGCTCTCCTTGCTGAGTGTGAAGACATGTAGTAATAGAATTGCATAAAACCTGGCAAACAGGGCATTTCCTAATGTCAGTGTTATTCCGAGAGGAATAATCTCTTAGAAGATCTGATGAGCAGTGTTGGCGTTTGTTTACCTCCCTCCCCAGTGGAATTACACACAACACCTGACCTGGATGGACTTCCATCCTCGTCTGATCCCACCTCCTCACTTTAGAGCTCCTTTACGAGCTGTGTGACCTTGGACCAGCCTCTCGGCTTCTCTGCCTCAGTTTCTGCGTCCGTAAAGATGATAACCACATCTCACAGGGTTCCCGTAAAGGTCAGGCATGTGACTACACTACAGCAGGCCCATGGTGACATTTGGTGCGTGTTAGCATGGCTGTGATGACGGTTATTGTTATTGTTGAAGCTGAGTGCGAGAGACCCATCCATGGTCATCACTGTCCAGAACAGCACAGTTGGTTTTGGCACCAGGTCTCCTGATCCCTGATCCGGTGGGGTTCTTGTGCAGTTCAGAAGACGTGTATGTAAAGTTCCCACTGATGAGTCGCTGTGTTTACTGAGGTCGTTCAGGAGGACCGCTACATCTAAAAGTGTAATATATTTTCGCAAAGGTGAACCCATTTTTCTTCTAACTTGAAAAAAAAGATAGATGAGCGGTTGCTCTTCATGAGGCTTGGGTCTGAGAAGGTTAAGAGGAGCCCAGAAGAATAAGGTGAAAACTAGACTCTAAACTCCCCTCAGATCAGAGGCAGACTGACCTCTGTGTGATGTGACGGGCAGGCTGGTCTAGCATAAAATTGAACCATAGGTGCCATTCAAGATCCTGGGTTATTTCTCTCACTTTTTTGGGTGTATCAGGACAACATCACCTAACTAATGTCAACACCACCCTAGCCAGGGCTGTCACGTGCAGTCAAGCAGGTTGCTCATTGCACAGGGACATGGGCCTGAGAGGTGCACACGAGTGAAGTTCAGGCTGCTCGCCTAGGGGACGGGGCCCCCTTTTTAAATCCATACAGAGGAGCCACAGGGCTGTGAGCACGCTTGTCCTGGACCTCCTGATGGTCACCGTCCATGGCTTGAGTCCAGACACTACCTGTTTCTCCACTCTGTTCCCACAGCTAGGCCCGGGGACATTCAGACATACGTTTTTGAGAGATACTCATCCAAAATTTTATGTGGTGTTATTTTAAGGGGATTTGTTCAAAACCACACTTTAGAGATGATCATAAAGTTGTTTTGGTTTTTTGTTTAACTAAATGCAAAGACACCTTCTTCCCTTAGAGGAATAATTATACCCATTTAGTAATCTCACCTCCTCCTTTTCCCATCGCTAGTTTTTATGTTTCAATTCTGTTAATTTCTGCATTAGATCCTAAGATAATTTACAGTTTATCTTCCTTTGTTTCCAAATCCATGCCAATGAAATAAAAATATCAGGTAGAGGGGGCCAGCCCAGGGGCACAGCTGTTGAGTTCGCACGTTCTGCTTCGGCGGCCCGGGTTCGCTGGTTCGGATCCCGGGTGTGGACCTACGTGCCACTTGGCAAGCCATGCTGTGGCAGCGTCCCACATATAAAGTAGAGGAAGATGGGCATGGATGTTAGCTCAGGGCCAATCTTCCCCTCAGCACAAAGAGGAGGATTGGTGGCACATGTTAGCCCAGGACTAATCTTCCTCCAAAAAAAAAAAAAAGTGTGTGCATGGTTTCCCACCCAAGGCCTGATTCTCAAACTGCTGCTGTGGGAACATCCGTTGGCATTTCCCCTTATTTTCTGTATGTAGCCTTTTGCTTTCTTTTCTCCCCTTCCTTCCTCTCACTCCCAGCACCGACTTGTTTTTTGTGACCTCGCTTCCCTCCCATTACTTCCCGCTCTATCTTGCTCCCGCCTCTCCACGTGTCACAGATTGGCCCTTTCAATCACTGTCTCTCCAGCAAGTCATTGTTAAAACGCACAGCTGTTGTGTAGCTGATAGCTGGGATGAGGGGAAGCCAAAACGTGGTGGGAGACTCGTCCTGGTGCTGCTTTCCCAGGGTTTGTTGGAAAGATCAGTCCTTTTTCTCCATTTCGGCTGTGGTACATGAAATTGACAGCAAATGAGAAGTATCTCAGAGGCAGAGAAACAAAACCCAGGAAAGCATCCCGAATGGCTGAGTCTGTTTTCTTGCCTGTTAAACCGTTTCTCCACCCGCTGCAAATGTGCCCTCCTGTCATGCCGCCTCGCAAACACTGCGAGTGTCATGGGAACAACCCCTGTGATACACTGGCACAGCATTGGCCCTGGCACATCCCTACTCAGTGGGGCTTTTCCTTCCTGCCTTCTTTGGAAAGCAGGATGGAGATTTTCTGTGGTAAGTAGCCACATGGATCCTGTCCCTTTGTCTGCGCCTTGCTGGGCTCCAGCGTGGCAGCTCTCTATGGTGAGGAGGGAAAGACTTCAGCCCTGGTTGTTGAATCTTAACAAGCATTTGAGAACAGAAATGTATACGTTATACCTTCCCCCAGTGCCATTATAAATTTTCTTGTTTTGTACTTATTGTTTTCATTTTTCTCTCCTCTTCATATTGATGTATTTATATTTAGAGGCAAATGAAATATCTCCATCTTTCTTAGTGGTAATGTGCATGTAAATCCACAATGTCAGGTGCAGTTGATTCTGAAATGTACGATATTAAACATTTTGTTTCCCTTCTAATAAATGATTCCATCACATTGTGCTTTTGCTGCTTCCTGGGTTACATCCTAGAATTATTTCCCTTGGTTTAGGGAGAATAAACCACTGGGTCTCGAATGTATTGTGTAGGTCTACACTGGGCCTAATTCGTCCTAACACACAGTGGAAGCTGACACAGCAGAACATCAGAATGCATTGCTGTTGCCAGAAGATTTAGTGGATGTTAATTTCCCTTGTCTTGCCTCCAGAGCCAACCATTCTAGTTTACTAACAAAGCAAAAATGTAAATAAGCCGAACATTTATTTTTATTTTTATTTTATTGGCCAAAGGCTTTTGTCAGCTTTTTCCTCCATGTGCTGCAAGCAGCAACAGTGTTTAAATATTAAGAAGGGTGAACATACAGTGGGGGATGGTGATGGGCAGGCAGATATTAACTGTTCGAAGCCTGATAAACGCTTTTGTTTAGGAAAACTTGAAATGTTCAGACTGCTGAGGGTAGTTCATTGGTTTTTCTAACATAGATGTAAGGATAGTAACTAAATTTCCTGAAGAGACTTTTCCCCCCCATTCTTTTTTAGAGCATTTGGCATTTGTACCAAGTTCAGTTTTAGGTGGAATAAAGTTACTTTCATCTGACTGCAGAAGGGCTATTGACTATAGCAGATTAGGACCAAAGATACCGAATGATGGGTTGACATTAGTGTCACCACGAATAGACACCTGTTTCGTGGCTATTCTTATTCTTGCACAGTGCTAGGTGTTTATTAAACATCTTCCTAGCCATCACAGACAGAAATCAAATAAAGTTTCATCAAATATGAAAATCAAGCTCCCTCTTTTTAAAGTCGATGTGCTTTGCTGTTGGAGGTGGCTCAGCTCCCACCTCACCCCTCCCCAGATTGGCTGCTGGCCCAAGGAGAGGGAGAGGCCAGGGGGTCGGTGGTTTGAGAGCAGGGAGGGTGTGGAGGAGGAAGGAGGGCGAGGTGGAGAGAAGTCTTTCATTAATCTTTTAAGAGCTGCCTTCATTGCTCCCGTCTTTCTCTACTCATGCCTCCCTCCTCCAGGAGCTCTCCTTTCCTCCCTCCCCAGCCCGCGGGAGCGTCTGCCCCCGTGTGCACACGGTCCTCCAGGGCTGAGCTGCTTCCAGGGTCCTCCCCACAGACCGCAGCATCCTGTGCGCTGCGCCCCTTTACTTACACAGACTCATACCTGGCATATAACTTAAGTCGCTGTCCTTTGACGAGGATCACAGGTTTTAACAGCCCGTAGATAGCCCTTCCACTCTCATAAAGCACCGGTTACTTTATAGTTAAGCCTGATTCTCTGAAGCTTTCTCACTTCAGTTCCTGGATGGCGAGCGATGCATCCAGCATACCAACTAGCCGTAATGAGTTTGTACCCCTCAGGAAAATCTTAGACACTGAAAGAATGCATTCCAAAAAGGGTGGCACACATCAGATTAGATGTGGAAAATAAGTCTTGGGCAGCATTTTGGTATATTTGGAGCTCTTCTGTGTAAGTGTTCACCCAGTTTTGCCTTCTTACTTAGCAAGTGAGAGCTAAGTAGGCTCCTGTAGGAGCTGATATGGCTGCAGATACAAACAAGAAGATATTCTGGTCAAAAAACTAATTTTCTTGCTTAATTTGACATCAGACAAGCAGATTCTAGAAGGATGCTATAATGGGAAAGAGAAAAATGAACTGCACTGAGGAGATAGTCATAGGTTGGAGTGAACAGGAAAGACTTTAGTGAGAGGAAATGACAGTTCCTGGTCTAATTTGTCAAGATTAGTACCTATAAAATGAACACAGGAGGGTGCAAACCAGTGTGTCTCTCTCTCTTTTTTAATTCATTCCCTTGGATTTTTAGAAGTCAAGTCTTATTCTAAATAAGTAAATTTTCCACTTTTTAACTTACCCTTGGTTAATAAAACTCAGGGTAAAATCATGAGTTTATTTCCATATATAAGGGGTTCAAAACCATTTTCCTTCATGATAACATTGGAGGAATCTCTAAAATGGCATTGCCTGTAATGACAAATTTTTTATTCTAAAGTCTGCACAGTCCCCCTACCTGGTAATTTATTTTAAAACATCTATCAAGTGTTCTTTTCTGGCTTCGCTCAAAGCAGAAATCCTGCGACAGCTTGTTGCAAGGAAGATGCATGCTGCTTATTGGCAAGCTGAGCCGGAAAGAAAATTCTTAAACACAAAATGCCATTGATATATCCGTGTTTTTAATCTGTGGCAGCCCAGAAAACATCAATTTAGCAGTTCTGCAAACCAAAGAGAACTTCAGCCAGTATTTTTTTTCCCCTTACAAAGTAAAATATTTGTATGTTATACAAAACAGTAATTTCAGATCCTTTCCAAATGATGCTTAGCAACACTTAAGAAAGCAACAATACATTTTGTCTTTTAGCAAGATGCCATCACAGCTCTGTATGGCTTGGTTGTTAGTTATTAGAGCCCTCCCCTTTAAGATACTAATTTAAAATTCAGCCAGGATCCTGGTTATAGAAATCCAGTCCTTTGGTCATGGGTGGTATGCTGTTTCTAGAAGGCAGGTTCACCGCTGCCCCAGGGTTCTGAGCCCCTCTTCCCTTAGAGGTCCCTCCTGACCCAAGCCAGGTATTCTGATAATTGGGGGATGAGTATTTTTTTTTTTCAGAAGCAGAAATCTTTTCAGTTCTTCCATTCCAACAAATTTCAAATTAAGCCTTTTCCACTTCTCCTCCCACTTTCAAAAATAGGAGAACATTAGGATTTTCCCAAAATACACATTCCCAGTTGGTTTTGCTCCCCCTCCTAGTTAAAATTAAGTTAGGCAGTTCAGATTCAACTTGTCTCTCATTTTGCATTCCCTTTCTTTGCTCTTCTGCGTATGAAAATATAGGAAAGCCTGTGTCACCAAGGCAGGACTTGTGCTTGCTCTTGCTCTAGGATTCTCAGTGACTAATATGTTTACATGGTGGCTCCAGCAATCCTCTTCTACTTCTCCAGGATTTTTTTGCATTGTTCACTGAAGAAGCACTTCAAATACCATCTTTACTGTTTGTTTCCATTTCTCGAGCTGAGTAGACTGTCACCGCTCTCAATTTGTGCTTGATTGAAGATTGTTGCTTCTCGAATCAGCAAGGTGCTGCCACCGTCGAAATGCCATTGGCATTGACCTGCTGTATTTTGTCGTCCCTGGGAATGGGAAATTGGAATGGAGGAGTACGAAAGTGTTTATGAACTAATTTTAGCCTAGAAGTAAAAGTTTCAAAAATCAGTTGACTCCATTTGGAAAACGATGGTAAAATGAGTAGTCCTTGTAGACAAGATGTTCCTCAAGTTGATTTCACAGACTTCTGATGTGAGTTACTGTATTTTCTAAAGAGAATAAGTTGCAGTTGTGAAACGAACAAAACCATTTTACGGAGAGTGTTATGTTTATTTCCCTATCTTCTGATAACCCGGGAGCCAGGATGATGATGATGTGTTGATTGATTATACCCGTTAAGGCTCGTCCTAATCAGTTCCATCACTTATGCTCAATTCACACACTTGCACCTTTGATTTCTCTTCCATAACTGGGTGATGTGTGTTGTCATTGACTAATGAAGAACAGAATTGGTTTCGGCATGAGACAAACGGAATGCCGACACCAATCCTAAAATGCATTAATCTTTAATAATCCACATCTGCATGTTTATAAATGCTATAACTGGGGACTGTTAATGTTGATATTCTCCCTTCCAAACTGAAAGTGACATAGGAGTTTGTACTTGCAAACAACGTTAAATGCGTAGAGCTGAATGCCAAGAATGTGACCTTGCAGAGGATGCCAAATGTATTAATTCATTGGATTTTTTTTTAAGGAGCATTTTGCACTCTTGCTATTGGATAAATCAGATGATTTCCCAAGGAAGGCCAACCAGCCCAATTGCTCATTTTCCTTACTTTCTTAATTTAGCATTCTCTTCTTTGATTCATTCATTCAGCAAAGTACTGAATGTGTATTATGCTGCTGGCATGTTTCTAGGAACTAGGGGAAAGTACTGAACATAAGTGACAGAGGGCCCTGTCCTCATGAAACTTAAATTCTAGTGGGAAAGACAGGAAATGAGCAAATAAGTATATAACTTATTGTCAGGTATTGTTAGGGAAAAAATTAGGTTGCTTATTTCCATGGCAGTGCATAGGGAAGGTGTCTCTTAGAAATTATTATGCAAACCAGAGACTCGGGGATGGAGGGGCAAAAGCACGGAATGTCTGGGAGAGAGGGATCCAGGCAGAGCAAAGAGCCAGGACAGACGCCCTGAATCAGTCATGTGCTTGGTGTGCTGAGCAGGGGACAGATAAGGAAGTCATGGGGAGTGGCGACAGAATGGGTAGGCTGTTAGATTGGGGAGTGACCACGGGCCAGCTTATACAGGGCTCTGTAGGTTCTGATTAGGATTTAGGAGTTTATTTTTAGGTGTGATGGGAAGCCACTGGAAGGTGGAGATGGCAGGGTTCAGTATAGGCTTTAGAAGGACCATGCTGGCTGCTGAGTGGAGAGAGTGCTATAGGGCCCGGGTGGAAGCGGGGGGCCTAGGTGGGAGGCCACTGCGGCAGCTGGGGAGTAGGCCGTGGCTGGACGTGTGGTAACAGTGGTGGGGGCAGATTTTTGGCCCAAGAAATTGGTACATGGTGGTTCTGTACAGTGGAAGACAAAGGAAGGAGCAAGTTTTTGAAGGGAGAATCAAGAATTCGGTCTTGAACGTGTTACATTTGAGATACCTATTAAGCATCCAAAGGGACATTTTGAATAGGCAGCTCATTATAAGAAGAATCTGGATTCAGAGTAGAGATCCAGGCTGGGGAAATAAGTTTGTGAGTCCTTAAGGTTCTATCTGGGATCACCTCAGGTATGTAGCCTGCATCTTAATCACCTGCAGGGCTTGTGAAAGCATAGATGGCTGGGCCCCACACCCAGTTTCTGGAGTAGGTTTGAGGTGGAGCTGGAGAGTTCGCATTTCCAGCAAGTTCCTAGTTGATGCTGAAGCTGCTAATCTAGGAACTACTGACATAGGGAATGAGTGAAGGTCAGTGGTTCTTGACACCGGCTGCACAAAACATCCTGGAAAGGACCCGTGCTAGCCCGGCCCCCAGAGATGCTGACTCGGTCGGTCTGACTGGAATACTCCACCAGTATGTCTTTAAAGCTCTCCTGTGGTTGTTCTGGTAGCCAGCGTTGAGGAATACCGAGAGAAGAGTTCTGGGACTGAACCGTAGGACGCTCAGTAACGTAGAGACCGTGCACAGGGAAAGGAGCAGCCAGTGGCGTAAGTGGAAAATCAGGGAGAGTGTGGTGTTGTAGAAGCCGTGCAAAGAAAGCGTTTCTAGAATATGCAAGAGACCAACTGCGTCCAGTACAGCTGAACGTCTCCCTCGAAGTGGAGGGCATGTTTGAAAAGGAAGCTAACGTTCCCCGTTAGGACTGTGTATGTAGAGGACATAGAAAAGTTTAGGGGTGAATGCCCATTTTTATAAGGCAGCATGTTGCCATTTTTTCTGATTTTCCAATTATTCCTTTAAGTCCATCTCACACAAAATCTAAGAATCGTGTCCTTTAAATTCTGCTTGAAAAACGGCACAAACATGCTTAAAGAGAGCTGAACCTCATTGTGTCATTTTTTTATTGTATCATTGCTTTTTGTTAGAAGTGGACAGAGGAAAACTAGTTCTGTATTCCCTGTTTCAGTGCTACTGATCATGACTTTGTGATGAATTCCTTTTGCCTGGAAATTCCATCTGGCCCCTGACCAGCCTGGCAAACTCCTACTTAACCCTCAAGACCCGGCTCTAGTGTCTTTCTCTTTGCAAAGTAATGCTGACCTCTCCATGCCAAAGAGAGTCCATCTGTCCCTCCATGGGTCCTCCACCTCACCCAGGAGCCTCTTGAAGGCAGTGAGAATTGCTTCCTTTTTATCCCCAGTGCTAAGAACAATCCCTGGCAAGTAAGAGGCACTCAGTGAATGCTGGCCAAATTAAAGAGCTCTTGGAACAAACAGGAAGTCAGGTAAAGAAAGTTCTAAAATTGACTCCTTGTAGAACCTTTCCTCCCCCGGGCTGGGAGCCATCTTTCTGCCTTTGTGTTTCACAATTTATGGGATCTTTCTATTCCCCTTTCTCCTGAAAGAGATTCCACTATGATAGATTATTTTACTTTCTTTCCCCTTATAAACAGAACCTGAAATAGTGGCCCTAGGGTTTGTTGATCTGAACCAGACGTCTACCTACGTTGACCCTCCCTGGTTCCAATCCATCATACACAGAAATTCTGCCACGTATATATTGTAGCAAAATTCTGGAATTGCCTAATATCCCATTTTTATCTCATTATTTTTAATAAATATCTATTATTAATAACTAACCCTATATTCAAAGAAAATGTCCAATTAAGAACAGATTGGCTGTGGAGAGAGTTTTGTCATTACCCAGATATATTCCCATTTTCCAAGTAGCCAGTGTCAGCACTGGCTGGATAAACGTGGAGTGGTGAAATATTAGCTAGTGACTGGAATTTGCGCTTCGGCAACACGTGAATAATATACTCCAGATATTTGAAAGTGACAAGTAGAAGAAGATAAAAATGTCTCTTCGTGGAAAAGATACATTTCAAAAGCATACTTGCTGAATGTTTACTTAAAATATGAAATAAAAGAACTGATGAAAAAGTCTGTGGTCCAGATTCCTTCCTTCGTGCCCGCGTTGCTGTGGTCTGCACTCTGCCGCTCACAATGATCCCATATCAGGGGCTCCGTGCGACCTGGGCTCAGCCCCACAGGCCCGTCTGCGATTGGCTCCCAGAGTGTTGCCTTGCCCACAGCCAGGCCCTGGCGCTGGGCTGGCAGTACTTTGCACCTCAGAGGCACAGCCCTGAGAGCATTGCTGCTGCCTCCCCTGCCTTATACCTAGTACCTGCCCCTAGTACCTTTAATAAAAATAGTAAAGTGATGTCAAGTGTGTGCGATCCTCTTAGAACATAGAGTTCCCTCAGAAGCCTGGGTTTCTTTAAGTCTTTCAGCATCGTACTATGCGTTAGCTTTCTGTCTTCTTACTTTTTTTTTTTTTTGAGGAAGATTAGCCCTGCGCTAACATCTGCCGCCAATCTTCCTCTTTTTGCTGAGGAAGACTGGCCCTGAGCTAACATCCATGGCCATCTTCTTCTACTTTATATGCTGGACTCTTGCCACAGCATGGCTTGCCAAATGGTGCCATGTCCGCACCCGGGATCTGAACCGGCGAACTCCGGGCCACTGAAGCGGAACGTGTGCACTTAACCACTGTGCCACCCTGCCGGCCCCTTGTTACTTTTTAAAAGTAGTTTTATACCAGGGATTTAGAAGTCTTAAGTTTTATCACAAAAATAAGCTCTCATTATTTAATGTAATTACAAATGCAGTGAGTTTTTTAAAGCCTTCGAGAAAATAGTATATTATTTTAGTACATAAATTGACAATTCCATACCTAAGTAGAAAATATGTAGAAACCATCTTGCGTATAATGCCAGTATTTTATCTGTTGGTCCCAAATTTATATATATTGTGCTATTTTCCTCAAATTCCGATATTTAATTCCCAAACTAGATCTGTTTTCCTACCTTATCTTGCATCCAGAAGCAGCACAGAAAGGCCGGGGGCTACCATATGCACTGCCTTTCGGCCTGGAAGGTGTGGTCCCTCACCCCTGCAGGGCACACGGGCGCTGCCCGCTGTGTTCCTATTGTAGATGCAAAACGACCCCACGACAGTGTGCATCCGGGTGTGGTGCTTATCAGAGCTACCCACGTTTCCAGTTGAGAGTTGTCATGACACGTTGGGACCCAGAATGAGAAATTTGTGATGAGAGCAAGAAGATGGAGGCAAGTGAAACTTTTTTCTTGAAGAAAGTGCCTTAAAAAGGCCTGTCGCTCTCAGGCGGCGTGGAGCAGCGACCAAGTGGAGAAGGGGAGCAGGCGCCTCATCTAATCTGTCTCCTGGGGGCCCAGGTGGACAAATTGGCAACCCCGTTCACAGCTTTTTTCCCTCTCCCCTTTGTACCCTAAGAACTGCTAATCGGATCCATGCTGCTGCAACTGTGGTTAGTTATTAACAGAATAAAAGCAGATTTCTTCAAAAGAACGGGTGGGGGAAACGACTCTACAAAATTGCAAGGTTGTTAGAATCTTAAATGCACAGCAGTCGATTTTTTCCCCTCATTCTGAATTATACGATGAATACAAGTCTTTCATCTGTCACTATACCCATTTCTTCAGAAGGCAGCCAAATATTAAGCTTCTCGAACAAAAAAGGCATCTTAGAAAGAGGAAAAATATTGAGGAGGAATAAGAATGGGTAAGAGTCGGGGGAAATTAGGTTTTGTTTTTATTAATTTGTCCTAGTGAGAGAAACATAAACTGCCTGCTCCATTGGGGCCACCCCTCCCCCCCCCACACAACCTCTTACGTTACATCAAAGCAAGGATTAGAACAGATTTAGCTGGTGGCTGTTCTGCATCTTGTGTCTGGTGTTCTGCGTGAGTCAGGATCAGAACTGACCACTTTCTTAGAGATGACGCAGGGCTGTGGACCTCGACTTCCTGGTGTAGGACAGGTGAGCTATGTCACATCCAAGCACACCCATACTCCCCCCCCCCCAAGGGGATCTCTTTGTACCCAAAGACCTTTGGATTTTATACCTGCGCTTTATTTTTTTTATTTTTTATTTTGAAAAAGAAGACTAGCCCTGAGCTAACATCTGCCGCCAATCCTCTTCTTTTTGCTGAGGAAGACTGGCCCTGAGCTAATATTGTGCCCGTCCTCCTCTACTTTATATGTGGGACGCCTGCCACAGCATGGCTTATCAAGCAGCGCCATGTCCACACCCGGGATCCGAACTGGCGAACCCCAGGCTGCCAAAGCAGAACATGCACACTTAACTGCTGCACCACTGGGCTGGCCCCTGTACCTATACTTTAAAGCTATTGAAAAGGGTGTATATTTATGAGAATGCTGAGTATAGACAGCAGATTTTCAGTATGGTGGCTTATATATTTCAGTGCATCTCAGATGTTCATAGGGGAGGCCTCCTGAGACCCTGAACGGAAAGTGGAAAGACGGAAGTGGCTCTTGCTTTCAGTCAAGTCGCATTTGCTCCTATTCCCTGTGTCCTGTTTGTATCCTCACACCTCAAGTTAACTACAAGTTGATAAGCTTTCCTTAAAGTTTTTTCTTTTATTCAGTGGCTGTTTTTTTCACAAAGAGACACAGTTTTTATTCACTTCGTCACAGTTATTGGAGGAGTAAGGAACAGCTAAACTGAGTGGAGCCAGAGAGAGAGTGGTCAGCCAGGGCATGCTGTGTTGCTCAGGCCCGTCAGCAGCTGTAGGGCAGGACTGAAAGAAAGTACACCAGGGGCCGGGCCAGTGGCACAGTGGTTAAGTTTGCACGCTCCCCTTTGGTGGCCTGGACGCAAGTTCGTGAGTTCGGATCCTGGATATGGCCCTATGCACTGCTTATCAAGCCATGCTGTGGCGGCCTCCCACAGAGAGAACTAGAAGGACTTACAACTGGGATATACAACTATGTACTGGCGCTTTGGGGAGGGAAAAAAAAAAGGAAGATAGACAACAGATGTTAGCTCAGGGCCAATCTTCCTCACCAAAAAAAAAAAAAAACAAAAAAAAACCTACACCTTTCCCACACCCTCCAGGTCACTTGGGAATGGTCAGGCTGGCAACATATTTTGAAGCTGAGAGTCTTCTGTATGTCAGTGTTTTAGGACACTAATTTATCATTTATCCAAGCTTGTAGTGACCTGAATGGCAAAGTCTAGAAATCTCTTCTGCCTTGTATCCCCTGACTTGACTTGTCGCACACTTTGCAGGAGCCTTTTTAGTTTCTTGCCTCAAGTTCTCTGTAAAAAAGTGTCTACCCAAAAGACCTTGAATGAGTTTCAGGTAATCAGACTATTAGACTGACTTCCACGCGAAAGACATTAGGTAACTATTTTAATATATTTAATGACAAGGAAGGGTGATTGGAAAAGTTCTGGTTTGAATCCAGTGGGTTAGATGAAATAATGGTGTACTATTACAAGTTGATCCTTCTAATAAAAACAAACAAACAAAACCCCAAAGCATTTGTAGTCCAACCCCAATGAAGGCATAATTCTATGTAGAATGTGCCTTATTAGCTTTTGTTTTTTACTGGTCAACTTTTCAGCCTTTGCAGGTCCTCCATCTGGGACTCTAGCAGTGAGGTTAATAAAGAGAATTAAAACCCCCAGACTCTAGGGAGGGGAATAGTTGAAATGCCTAATGCAGCAGGTGATTGGCTGTCTGGAATGGAGGTATGTGGCTCCTGTAAGGGTTCTGTCGCATTCAGGGCTTCTTGGAAGTTTCCTCATTCCCTGTATGGCCCAGAGGTACACAAGTCAGACCTGCCTCTGTAGTACTGATTTATATATATATATATATATGTCTTTTAAGATTTTATTTTTTTCCTTTTTCTCCCCAAAGCCCCGCGGTACATAGTTGTATATTCTTCGTGGTGGGTCCTTCTAGCTGTGGCATGTAGGATGCTGCCCCAGTGTGGTTCGATGAGCAGTGCCATGTCCACGCCCAGGACTCAAACCAACGAAACACTGGGCTGCCTGCAGCAGAGCGCGCAAACTTAACCACTCGGCCACGGGGCCAGCCCCTGATTTATCTATATTTTTAGGACCCAATGACACAGCAACAGTTAGCTTTATCTTAGAGAAGGATTTAGGAAAATCCAGCCCTGTCTTGAATGGATGTTTGAGTCATAGGACATGGAAGGGCTCGTCTTCCGAGGTTGTGGGCCCAGGTTGCCATGGTTGTGTTCCCACTGGAGGGTACAGGTGGGGGAGAGTGTTACTTTCTGCTTCACACTGTTCTGGTTTGAGGTGGGGTAGCTCACAGTAAAGAATTGTGTTGACAGCCTGTTCACAGCTTCCTCTCCCACCCTCCGTACCCCGATACAGCACCTTATAAGAGTGAAATCCTGTTTGAAACGCACCCAATAATAGTGAGTACTGTGAGTCCACATTCAGGCGCTTTGGATAAACTGTTAACTCTTAACCGCTAATCTGGAACCCGAGCAGATTCTGTATTTTAAATGTCTGCTTTGGAGCATATTAAAGTTTCCTTTCTCGAAGCAGATGAAATAGAAGACGTTGACAGGAAGATGCTATCCTCAAAATAAATTTGTGAGTTTTTTAACTCATCTAAATAAATTTTCTAACTCGTCTAAATAAATGTCTGAGACTAGAATATTCAATGAATTTATGGATTTTTGAAAACTCATTTTTCGCCCACACCACTGCCATTAGGCCTATGTGGGTATTTCAAGTTCACTAAAGAAAATGCCCAGTGAAATCCTTGCTGCCTGGGGTGTAGGACTGCACTATCCTACTACACTCTGGTTTGGGTATTAAGATAAGATATTGAAAGATTTCCCCAGATAAGGAGTCCGTCATGCAAACCACCAATTGCCATCTCTTAAGAAAATCATATTTGTCCTTTATCATAGTGGAAGAAAAGATCCTAACCAGTACTTCATGTTTCAGAAATTAAAGGAATAGCTTCTACTATGAAAACAGCCCATAGTCAGAAGTTACAGCGCTCTTACCGGTGGGATTGGCAGAATATAAGAAATATATCCTCCAGAAGATCTGTCAAGTCAGACTGTGGCAGCTAAAACCCATATTCTGCTCTAAAGATTTAAGAGAGAGCTGATTTCCGTAACCTGAAGAAAGTCTGAGGATATATTGGAATAAGGCAACCCAACGTCTCTGTTTCGGTTGGGGCAGAACTGAATAATAGTCAGAGGGAAGTGCAAGAAGAAAGTTGATCTTGGTCGTGATGTGTTGGTAATTGGTAGCAGTAGTTTCTACAATGTGGTTTTTTTTTTTTTAACTCACTAAATTTAATGACGCCACCAAGAATTCTTGAAGAGCAGAAGAATAATTCAATTGCTAATTGCTAAAAACTGTGAAATATATATTGATTTTGTAGCCACGGTGAAGGGAAAGAACTCGATGCCAGTAGAGTTTGTAGCAAAGTGACTGGAAGTATTCTTCGTTTTTTCTCAAATTTCGACAACAACCACAACTAGCAATATAATTCACATGAATTCACAGACCCTACTTTTTCTAACAATAAGCCTATTTTACCCTTGTTAATTTCAAGGAATTTATGACTAGGACCCAAGTGTTTATCGCTTAATACCTCCTGATGCCCATTGTACCCCAAGGGTCCTTATTGTGAAGATTAGCCAGCGAAATTGTCCAGGTTTCTATGGTTTAACATGTCATTTCATGTTACTTTTAAGAAGCCAATCGTCTTGAATTACTAATGGAAGAACGTCATCCAGGACATTGCTTTATACATAGTAAGTACTCAGTGATTTTTTACTTCATTTTTTACAATCACATAAAACCATCTCCAATTTATGTGAAAACTTGTAAGGCAAAAAAATATGCTTTCCAGCTGTTGCTTTTTCTTTATCCACTTTTGCCCAAAGTCATCTAATGTAGTAAAATTGAAGAGTTAGAGTGGGTTCTTGGCAGTAAAATTGACGTCCAGTACTAGTGTCTGTCATTCAAACTCCAGATTGCCATGTCGATTAATTATATCACTATTCCATCTTGGATAACTAAATCCATCCTAGGTTAGTTGATTATTTAGCTGCAGCACTGTAAAGGGAAGAAATGCTTTTTCACTGACCGCTACAACTTTTAAAAAATGGCATTTCTTGGTATTTCTTTGCCTATTAGTATTATATAGAGATAGCACAGTATTACTTAAAAAGGATGAATGACTTGTTTGCCAGAGGCTATTGTAGTTCAGAGTCAGTGTTTTTGTTCTTATTGAGTTCCTCTAGTTGTATGCTGTGGTAATTTAGAAAGGAATTAACCCAGGGAAGTTTTAGCCTCAGTAAAGGATTAATGTGGCAATTCTGTTCATCCCCTGTTTATTATTTGCTACCCAACACAGCAGTGGGAGAGCATAACTTACATGATTGTGTCTGATCAATAGTTTTGATTTGTTTATTTGTTTTGGTCTCACCAAAAAAAGTTGGAAAATAAACCTGCAAGTAATCACTTATCTGAGAATTTACCTGCTAAATGCACTTGCCATTTAGGTCTTAGCACTGCGCTTGCATTAAGTACATCCTACACGAGATCTGATTTGAAGAGGACATAAACCAAATTCCATTACTGACGTTTATTTATGTAGGCCTCTTTATTAAATATTGGGGAGCGTTTCAGGTTCATATGTCATTGCTGTCGTTAATAAATACCATTGGATGTTTATTGACTTTTGGAGCAAGTGTCCCTGAATGTTTCTTTACTGATCTTATCATTTAGAATAGAGGTCCGCAGACTCTGCCACCTCTGAGCCAAATCCAGCTCACCACCTGTCTCTGTAAATAAAGTTGTGTTTATGCTGTTTTGTTGATGTATCGTCTCTGGCTGCTTTTTCACAACAGCTGAGTTGAACCGTTGCAACAGAGAATGTGTGGCCTGCAAAGCCCAAAAGATTTGCTAACTGGCAATTTACAGAAAAGTTTGACCATTCCTGATCTAGAATAATAAAACTATAGGATTACGAACAACTAACAAAGGTTTAATTAACTATTAGTCTGGGCTTGGTTTCTGGAGTAATCAGCCACATGTTTATTTATTCAACAAATATTTATTGAATGCTTGCCGTATATCTGGCTTGGGGGATCTAGCAGGGAACAAAACAGACAGAATTCTCTGTACTCCTGGAACTCACATTCTTGTGAGAAGAGATAAGCAATAAACAGAGAAGTAAAATAAAAACTATGAGGAGTGTTAAGACTGTGTCGCCTCTAAGAAACATGGAACTCAGCACTTGTTAGTACTCACTGCCCCACCGTCTTGCTCCGTGAAGTATGTTAAGCTCTAATCATGTCTCAGTCCACCCGTTGTAAGTTATACATTCCTGGATGTGTGCTAATTTGCCAAAAATACTTAGGTTAGCCTGTTTTCTTCCAATTCTGTTATACACTAAAATTTCAATGTTTTGTTATTAAAAATGTTTAATTTGATGATTACCTTGATCCAGTTCTTTTTTGTTTGTTTGGGATTTTTTTGCTGATAAAGATTCACCCTGACCTAACCATCTGTTGCCAATCTTCCTCTTTTTGTATGTGAGCCACCATCACAGCATGGCCACTGACAGACCAGTGGTGTAGGTCTGTGCCCGGGAACCAAACTCGGGCCACCAAAGGAGAGCACGCCGAACTTAACCACTAGGCCACAAGGGCTGTCCCTTGATCCAGTTCTTAAAAGCTATTTTTAATTAGAAAAATTTCCCTCAAATCCTATGCTAGTGTAAAAAGTCTAAAGAAAATAATAGCAAACGAAATCCAGCAGTACGTTAAGAAAATAATGCACCATGACTAAGCGAGATTTATTCCAGGAATGCAAGGTTCGTTCAATATTAACAACTCCATTAATATTATAGACCATATAAATAAATTTAAGGAAAAATATCATGTCCTTTAATAAAGTTCAATACCCAGTCATGATAAAAACACTCAAGGAAATAGCAATTGAGAGATACTTCCTCAATATGGTAAAATTTTTATGCCTTAGCTTTAAAGCCAGTATCTTATGTAGTGGGGAAGCAGTAGAAACATTTCTACTAAGATAGAAACAAGGCAAAGATGACCACTATCTCCACTACTATGCAGCAGTGTTCTGGAGGTGTTGGCCAGTGCAGTTAAACAAGACAACTCAAAAGCGTAAGTATGGGCATAGAAGAAATAAAACTCTCCATTTATGATGACGTAATAGTAAACCTGGAAAACCCCAGAGAATCAATGATAAGTTAACTCAGTCTGTAAAAGAATTCAGTTCAGTAGCAGGATATAAAATTAACATACAAAAATAATATCCTTCCTCTACGCAAAGAATAAACAGTTAAAAGACATACTGGTAGAGAAAATCCCATGTGTAATAGCAACAAAGAAGATTAAATGCTTAGGAATAAATCTAACATAAAACATGCAAAACTGCTGTGTACGTGAAAGAAACTAAAGAAGACTGGAACAAATGGGAGCTATCTCCTATTCTTGAATGAGATGAACTCAGCAGTCATCAGTTCTCCTTAAGTTAGTTGATAATATCAATGAAATCCCAGTAAAAATATCAGAAACCCATTTTATATAGTTAGGTTGATATTAAAGTTCATATAGAAAAAACAAACATACTGGAAAACACTGAAAAAGAAAAACGGGGGTGGGGTTGAGGGCTAGCATTAAACATGTTAGGCATTAAAACATGCTGAAAGACTACATCTTGAAAGTTCTCGTCACAAAAGATAAAATTAGATCCTTATCTCCTATCACACAGAAAAATAAACTCCCCGTAGATTAAGATGGACCCATGCATGTACTTGAAGAAGACCGGGGGGAATTCCTCTTTAACTCAAAATGCAGAGACAATGAAGATTGACAAATTTGGCAATTTTTTAGAAAATTCCATTATAAAAGATACCATAAACAAAATCTAAAGACAACTGACAAACTAGGAGAAAATATTCACAACTTATACCACAAAGGGCTAACATCCCTAATATATAAAGAATGCTTAAAAATTTCAGGACAAAAGACTGAAAACCCAGATAGAAAAAAATGGGGGAAAGACATGAACAAACATTCACTAGCAGTGAGATAAAAATAGCCCAAACATGATAAAAGTGGTCAGACTTGCTCAAAATTAGAGGAAAGCTAGTTCAAAAATCTCAGGTGCCATCTCATATATATATATGAGACTGGCAAGTGTTTCTGAAGGACAGCATATTCTGTTAGTGAGATTATGTAGAGCCAGGCCCTTCCAAACGTTGCTGGTGAGAATGTAAATTGGTTCAGAGCTTCATGAGGGGAAATTTGGAAATGCATAACCTTTTGACCCAACAATCCCATTTCAAGGAATTTATCCTACAGATAGACCTCAAACATTACAAAAATGCATACACAAAAGACTGGGAACAACCCCAGTGCTCGAACATAGGAGAGTGGTGGCAGAAACTGTGGAGCACTCACACGAATGAGTACTATATACCTATTTTAAAAATGAGGAAAATCTTAGAAACTCATAGGAAGTACTTTCCAGGACATACTGTTAAGTGAAAAAAATCAAAACCTGAAAGATAATCTAGGACATCCTGCTTTTCATGTAAGGAAGAAGATAGTATAAGAGAATATACAGGTATCTTTCATTTATGGGGAAAAAAGTTTGTAGGAAAGATAAACCAAAAACTAAAGAGATTGGTTATTTATAGAGAGCGGTTGGGAATGGGGTGGAAAGAAAGAGATTGGGAATAGGGTAGCTGGGATGAGGAGGGAGGGAGTCTCCTGCGTATGTCTTTTTGTATAACTCTCACTTTTTGATCCATAGAAGGATTTCACATACGCCAAAAATATCAAAACAGTGAAGGCCAGTCGGGATGTGGGCGGAACTCAAATGGAATACAAACCCTGATGTGGCTCTGTTTTTCACAAGGATGTAGCTCAGTAATTCTGAAGTTACTTTGTATATATAATAGAATTGAGCAAATAAGTAAATTGATTTAATGAGAATTGGGTGTCGTACTGTTGGGGAAAGAAGTTGTAAATAAGGAAGACGAGGGTGAAAATGTACCCTCTAGTGTTGGGTTGGAATGAGCGGTAGTTGCATAAACTCACGCACACACACAAGTATCGAAATAGAGATGTGTGTATACGGATGGGTTAGCGCACATCCGTATATCTCCTCCCTCTGTGCACTGAGGGGGCTTAGAAGCGAGAACACCCCAGGAATAATGAGCAGACCTAGTGCCTCAATCTTAGTCTGAGGACCATTTTCTAATAACAGAACCAGGGCTCCTAGAAGTGGTTGATGACAGGGCTGAGGCAGGACAAATACGAGATGATCCTGGAGTATCTTGTGGTTCCAAAAAAGAAGGATTTGAAGGCGCTTCTAATGGCCAAAGCTGGAGCAGTTTGAGCAACAAAATAACGTTAGTGTTGGATTTTAACCCCGTAGAATAAAACAAATACCCAAGTGTATTCATTTTCTGTTCTTGTAACAAATTACCACAAACTTAGCAGCTTTAAACAACACACATTTATCATCTCACAGTTTTCCTGCCCAGGAGTCCAGGCACAGCTTGGCCGGGTCCTCTGCTCAAGGTCTCACAAAGCTGCAGTTGAAGTGTTGGATGGTCTGTGTTCTCATCTGGAGGTTAAACCAGGGCAGAATCTGCTTCCAGTCTCATTCAGGTTGTTGGAAGAAGTGAGCTGCCAGGTCCTGGGGCTGCCTGAACCGCATTGTGGAAGCTTACTTCTTCAAGGCCATCAGGAGCATCTGTCAGCTCTGAGAAGTCCTAGCTCCTCTTTTAAAGTCAGGCCTACACAGGATCATCTCCTTTTTGATGACTTCAAAGTCAGTAGATTAAGGACTTTAATTACATCTGCAAGATTCCTTTAACTTTGCCATGTAACATAATTTTAGGAGTGGTAGTCCGTCCTTTTGTTAGAGGTCAAGTCATAGGTTCTGCCCTCAGTCAAGAGGTGGGAATTACACAAGAATGTAATTCATTGGTGGTCAGCCTATAGAAAGTCTGCCACAGGGAGTCCATATGGATGGAAATCGTCTAATAAATACATAAGCAAATGGGGAAGAAGAGAGAGTTCTTCCTCACAATAGATTCCCGTTAGTAAATGTGGAAGGAAACAGGGAAATAAAGAGTGACCATTAGCAAACACCACTGTAGTAAATGTTGCAGACAAGATTCTCTAATGGATGCTAAAATTAGTGGGTACAAGTTTAAGGAGACACAGGATTTGCATAGTGTCAAATATTTCCCCTAAGATATTTATCAACTAAAAAGGGCAAAAGAGTAACTCTGTTGGAGGACCTCAGTAGGCGCCAGCTTTCCCAAGTCATCTGGGAACCGTCACGAGAAACGAAATGTCCGTGTCATGGACCCTTGATAGAATGAACTGAGAAGGGCGTGACGTTTTTGTGGTGCACTTCCCCAGAATGCCTAACCTCATTTCAATCATGAAAAAATAGCAGACTAAGCCAAGTTGGGAAATGTTCTGCAGTGTAATGGATAGCACTCTTCACAAGTGTCAAGGCATAAAATATAAGGAAGGACGGAGGATTTTTTATAGGCTAGAGGAAACTAAGGAGAAATAAGAACTAAATGCAATGTGAGATCCTAGACCAGAAAAAGACATTAAGTGGAATAATGGTGAAAGGCAAATAAGATCTTAAGTTAATAATGTACCATGTGAAGTTCCTCTTGATAATTATGTTGTGGTTCCATGAACATTAGGGAAGTGGGCTAAGGGATAGAAGGGAGCTCCTTGTACTGGTTTTATTACTTGCGTCTACGTCTAAAGTTAATGAAAAATAAAAGTTTTCCATAAAAAATCATGGTATAGACTTGTGCTGAGAGTTTTAAGTCAGCAAAAGTAGAAATTCACATGACTTTCTAATGCTTCGTTTTTGGTTTGTTGCACCAAAATCTTGCACAATATTGTGTGCATGGTCATTGGAGAATAAATGCATAGGTGTAAAGTGGTGGAATTTAGCTCACAGCGTATTTTTTTCCTGTTGTCATTTTTTCCCAGTGCACTTACATCATTCTAGACGTAGGCGAGGGGGAAGCTGGGGCTTTCTTTAAAAACTCAGTTTTAGTGTTAAAGCCTGCTCATAAAATTGGTTTGTTCACTATGCATGGCAACATTCTCTTAAAATAATTACCAAACTGTGTTTAAAAGGTTTTACCTATGATAGACATACGTCGTATAAAAATCCATGGGCTTGAAGGTGTTTACTTAATTCTGAATCGACTTCTTTATACAGACCATGGACACAAATGAGTCTTCTGTATTATATTTCTCAAGCATATTTTCTGATTCATCATCTGCTGTGACTGTGCCCATATTGTGCTTATGGAGGTGAAGTTATTTCTTAGTAACTATGAAACTGTCAGGGCCAGCCCAGTGGCACAGCGGTTAAGTTCGCACGTTCCGCTTCTTGGCGGCCCGGGGTTCACCGATTCGGATCCTGGGTGCGGACATGGCACCACTTAGCAGGCCATACTGTGGTAGGCATCCCACATATAAAGTAGAGGAAGATGGGCACGGATGTTAGCTCAGGGCCTGGCTTCCTCAGCAAAAAGAGGAGGACTGGCAGTATTTAGCTCAGGGCTAATCTTCCTCAAAAAAAAAAAAAGAAAGAAAGAAACTGTCAATGGAAAGATGGGAATAAAAGCAAATGGAGAATTTAAAACAGGTTGGGCAAATCTGTCTTTACCATGAAAAGGCTCTTGTTTGTTTCTTTAAAGGATGGATTTAATAAGTGAATTTTCTCGTTGCTTTAGAGAGATACCTGTTTTAGAATTGTGCCAGACAGCCAGTATTGTGAATTCACGAGATGGGTTTCTTACAGCCTTTTTTATTTTTACTTGAAATAAAGCGTCTGAGAGCAGTGCCTTGGGCGTGCCTAGTGTAAGCAGTGGCGTCCTGTGTTAACGGAGCATTGCTGTTCGTTTGGGCTGTGACGAGTCTGTGAATCCAGCCTGTCATGCAGAAACAATCATTATAATGTAAGCACTTACCGTCTTAGCGCAGCCGGTTCCCCAGTGACATTTTACAAAGTCAGGATTTGGCTGCAGAGTGCTGTAAATTTCTAAATGGACTGCAGATCGGGGGCCTTGGGGCATTTCACAGGAAGCATGTGACCCTGAGTGGACACACAGCAACTTTGTGTATCTGTAGCCAAGTGGATGACCAGTGTTTACCCTTGAAATTGTTTTCATCCAGAATGTTGTGTCTTTTACTTTACGTTTAATTATTTGGTACTAATCCTAATTTATTACACATGTCGAAGAGTAAATGAATGGTTAACCAAAGTCTGTACTGTTTGTTTTTTATTCTCCTGGGTGTTGCTCTAACTTAAGAGCAACTCCTAGTGCTTTCACAGCACAACCTTTCTCAGTGTCTATAAATTCAGGTTTTTATCTGAAATAAGAATGGCCATTGAACCCAGGAGCACTCAGAAATACATTCATAAGTTTTTCTAAAAGTAAGAAGCCTAAACTCCCCAAAACAGTTCGAGAGTGTTTTATGTTATATTTTAACCACTTTTTACACCTGTTATCCAAATGGATGTAAAATCACCTTTGTGCCTCCACGGCTGTCACAGACAACCGTTGTTAGAGTTAGTAAGGAGTGACAGTCCTGAGAGAGCCCGGGGACAGTGCTCTTCCTGCTCTGCTCTCAGGCTGCCTGGCCTAACAGAGATGCTGTTGGCTAGAAACACCAGAGGACTGCTGTTCTGGGTAAAACGCCAGGCTGTGCATGATGACCTGCACCTGGGGAATTGGTAGTACTCTTCTGTGCATTAATGTCCTTCTCTATTCACTTGTGCTTCATTTTAGCCATATTCCCAACTATAGAAGAGTAGGGCCTATGGGGTCAAAGCAGTTAGTTTGACCTGTCTGGCACGATCGCAGACTGCCACGCCAGAGGACTGTGCGGGGAGAGACGTATATGCTTGCGTGTGTGTATGTTTCTGTCTTTGTAATTTATTTTAGCAAAGGGGGAGGTTAGGAGATAAAATAGCATGGTCCTCATGCCAGGAGAGCTAATGCCTTGAGGATTCTGCTAAGTTCAACTGCCATTTTAATTCTATAATATTTTTAGTCTTAGAAATGCATTTCAACCTCTGAGCCAGAAAGTGAGTTGAGATCATCACGTACCTCTGATGGTTCTTAAATTTCAAAATCCTATCTCCTGCCTTCACAGAATTCATTGTCTCTCTTTAATTAATAAAATAAGAAGAGTTTTTTCCCTTTAATTCATGTTTTCAGATTAAGGACCATTAAATAAAGATTTATTAAATATTTGTTATGCCGGTGGAGGGATTAGAGTAAGACATGATTCCTGTCTCAAGGAGCTTACGTTATAGTTTGAAAAGACAAACTGAGCTGCCTTAAATCAATGGAAATCAGGTGGATGCTAAGTAGATGCTATTGCTTTATTAGCAGTAACAATCAAAAGAGATGCAAAATGAATTTCCTTCTTTAGTGGTAATATACGCTCCAGTTTATAGTAGAATGTCTTATGCTTTTGATTGAAGGTCTTCTCCTAGGTTTATGTTAAATCTCTAACTAATTATAAAGATGTTTTAGAAATCAATCGCTATTACTACATTGAATAAATATTACCAATGGAAAGTTGTTGGCCACTCTGCCTGCCCACTTGAAGCCTCGTTTAAACTCAGAGGACAAGTTCAGTTCATCAGTCGTGGATTTTATTAAATGCACTGAAGAAGTGTGTGGCAGGAGATTTCAGCTACTAACCGATTTGTCTGTGAGTTTGGGAATTCATTCAGTAAGAAATTGAGCTTTTCAGGAGCTCGTCTGCTAAATGTGTTTATGCATGTTTCCTCTTCGTTTTACCAAAAACGGGTCAAATATCACACTTTCAAGCTATGTCTTCTGTGTGCGGCTGCACCTTTTGTGATCATAAAGGTGAAGTGAATGTAACCGTGTTTTGGCCTTGTATAATTGCAGTACTAATGCAAAGGGTTCCCCATCCCCACCTCTCCTCCTGTGTTTTACAGGCAGTCAGATGCCTCCCCAGCCACCCGGGAGCCAGTCAGAATCCAGCTCCCATCCCGCCTTGAGCCAGTCACCAATGCCACAGGAAAGAGGTCAGTCTTCGGTTCATGTCTTACATACCTTTGTGTTTTGCGTGTATAAGGCTTATATGAATTTGCTTACCTATGCGTCTCCTTATAAATAATTTTTTTAAAGGATATTATGTTTCCTCATCAGATGAACAAAATAAACAGGAACCTACATGTAACAACAAATACGGAAAAGAAGGATGCTTTCTTGCAGATTGGGTGAAGTTTTACCAAAGCACAGTTCAAGACCCAAAGAATAGATATGTCCACATAGCACCGTGAGGCATAATTTATACATGGCTACAGTATGATATTTGATCTAGCTGGGCAAAAATGGCTATTAATGATTTGATTTGTATATTGGCCCTAATGAAGGAAAGTGTTAAGAGTGTGTGTGCATGTTTTGCTGTTTTCATCAATTACTTGTCCCATGATGTTTAATAGTAAAAATTTAAACACATCGTAAGATCTTGTATTATAAATTTGCAGGATCTTAGAACTGGAGCCACCTGAAAGATTGTACATCCAGTCACCTCAACTTTAACGAAACGGGACCATGTAGGTTCTATGTGACTTCCTCATTCTCAGAGGCTAGTTAGTGCCAAGGCCAGAAAAGAGAACATGGGCTTTTCCTGAAGCCCTTGAATGTTCAGGTCCTCCCACATCTGCAAACTCTTTGACTTTTAGCTAGTTCTGCATGGTGACCCCCGTATATTGTTATTGCCTTAGTTGAGGCCTTTGGCCTTCATTTGTTTACCTGTGTCTTTCTCTTCTTCAGGAGTAAAGCTACTTTTGTTGTCAGTGGTGGTGGTGATGATTTTAATCCAGATTAGTGTAGGCTGGGGTTTACAAGCACCTTCTACGGCTCTGCCACGTCACTTCCCACTGTCTGTGGGTCAAGGCCTGCCCATCCCACCCCATGGAACATGCCACTTTCCTTCCCTGACCTTCCTCTCTCACACTCGCCCAGAAGCCAGAAGCTGCTAGCTTGGTAGCTGATATTTGAAAGTTCCTGACCCCTAATGTTTATATTGGTTTCTATGTGATTGTGCAGATGATGATTTGCTTCTAGTTAGAATTACAAGGTTTCCGTTGTTCTACGTCGTAAGAACTCAGCAGCACGTCATTGAGAAAGTAACGCCAGTGAAAGGGTGCATTTGCCTTCTCTACACATCGTGTGTGTTGAAATGAATGTTTAGTGGAATAAAATGAAATTTTCATTTTCTAATACCTTTTTATATTTAACTTTTTATTATAACTTAATGTGTAGTTAACACTTTCATTCTCTCATAGATACTACAGTATGTTTTAATAATGGAATAGTTAATAGTTTTCCAGCTTTAGGGTGCATGAAAATCACCCAGAGAACTGCTAAAACAGATTGCTGGACCCCCCCCCAGATTTCTGATTCAGTGGGTCTGAAGTGGGGCACTTAAAATCTACATTTCTGACCAGTTTCCAGGTATTGCTGGTGCGGCCAATCTGAGGACCATACTTTGAGAACTACTGCCTTATAAGGATACTATAATGTATTTTAAGAATTGTGTGCTTGTGCATTTGTTTCTCTAACCTTTCCACTGTGACCTCCTATAAACCGATCTTGTGTCTCGCATCCTCTCTGTCAATTGCTTGTTCTGTTAACTGCTTGTATGGCTCAGGTCGCCTGGAAGACATTGCAGAGTTCATGGAGGGCACAGTAAGACCAAGCAAGGGGGAATTCTCCCCAAATTCCTTTTCTTGCCCATGGGTTGTACCTGCATTGTGTTGCTGTGTCAGGGAAGTAGAGAAAAAAAGATAAGAGATTCTCCTACATGGAAAGCCTACTCAGGCCAGACCCAGAGCTAAGATGAAGATGTTTGTTATTTCCTTTAATCCTCACCAAAACCCTATAACATTATTCTCACTGAAAGAAGTCTGCTTCTTTCGCCAGCATTAAAAGATAAGAGCTACCTTATTTGGAAGTCTTACAGTTCTAACCTTCATTACGAACAACTAAACAATAGAAATTTCCCCCAGATCCTCCAGCAACATCTCAGCTAACCCCTTCCAGCGGATGAGTGTTTAAGAAATTTGAAAATGTAGAAAACCAAATGTGAAGGATGAGATGACAATGAGGAAACGCAGTTAAATTAAACTTTTAACTTAATACAAATACATTTACAAGGCAAAATCTAGAGTTTTCCTCAAGTGTCACTGCATGGAAACTGCTGTGTAGATTTGTTTGTTATTTTTTTCCCTCTGATTATCTTTGTTACACGTAGTGAGATTTTGGTAACTGATAATGGGTACATAACAATCTGGGTAGTTATAATAACCATTTCCTTCAAATAGCAAATATAAATTCTATAATTTGCTAAATGTGAATTGAGTTTTATAAACATGTTCCCCAACTTCCTCTGAAAGACTGTGCTGGAGACATTCTGTGCATCCTGTGGTGGCTTCTGTTGGTTGGACAACCTCCTGATAAGGGAAAGTTCATATTTCAGAATGTCTGTTAGATGATGCTTTGTCATGCATGAGTTAAATTTCCTCTAAAATTGGGTAGCAAGGACTTTAAAAAAATGGCTTTGTTTTTTGTTAAAATCTAGGAAGAGATGTTAGTTCCTAATGACATTTGATCAAGTGTTTTAAGGACAAACAACACAGTCATTTTAATGCTTTGAAACTAATAAAAACACTTTTCTTGTTTGTTTTACCATCATTTGGCATGTGCCAACAGTGTATACAGTGCAAGGTAGATCTAAGGAAACACTTGCTAGAAAATTCTCCAATTTGACTGGCGTGTATTGAAAAGTAACTTAACTCTATGTATACCTTTATAATTGATGTATTTCCCCCCTTATTTAGGGATGTGATCAGAGAGGAGAAAATACATATTGGTGAAATAGCATCTTACTAAAAAAATTTATTGTTTCTCAGAAGCTATGGACCTTGGTGGACAAGATAAGAAAATAGCTTCTCTATTGCTGAGTGCTAAAACAACCAAGCTGAACAGTTCTTTTTACGCTTCCTTTGTTTTAATAATTAAAATATGAGAGTAAGATTCCACAATTGTACCCGTTTTCTTTAGAGTATCCATAGGAGATAGGCTTTCTTTAAGGCAAAGAACACACAGCTGCTCAGAGACAACTGCACAAAGCAAGAGGGGCAGCCTGCTCCTGTTCAGAGGTGCGGTTTTCTGGGTCCTCCCCAAAGTCCTCATGGGGGACACTGGTGGTAGCTTACTACTCTGGAGCCTAGGTCCCTCCAGGCTCGAGAAGCTGAACTCTTGAGCATGGCCTTCCTTCCTGCCTTCTTGGTCCTTGTATCCCCACTCAGGAAGAACGTTTATTAATGAACTGTATAATCTATTTAAGAGAATTTTGCAAAGCTGAGGCTGTCCCGGGACCTGAGCCACACTGGCAATCCCAAGGACACCTCCTCTTCCCACACTGAGTGCAGAGTCAGCGCTCTGCCAGGACATCAGGAACAGTGGCTCTCCTGCCCTGCAGAGCCCCACCCCCCATCTCCAGTTCAAGACCCTCTTTGTCCGGTGGTTCTGGTGTCAAGTTTGTCAAAGGACGTCAGTCACAAATCCATTTCCCCACATCGTATGTAGGCGAAAATAACTGAGTTTCTATAATTTTATATTTTCCATATATGAAAGGTGTATGCACAAATAAACGTGGACGTGACCGCCGTAGGTTACAAAAAGAAGGGAACCACTTGAGGTGTTTATTGGCCTCTTTATTCTGGTGTAGTGGTGTCCGCTACGTTTCCACCTACCTTTCAATATAAAGCTTGATTTGGGACTCTCCTGTTTGCATATTTTGTGGTGCTGAAACATCATACTAACTGAATAAAGAAAATTAGTTCAAATTCTTTGGTCTTAACTTCTTCATTACTGATATAAGTTTAAAAGAAAAAAGGTTGAAACTTCAGTTTCATATTCTGTAATATATTTGTCGTTGGTTTATATTTTGAACCAAATCTTCTCTATCTAGAGCTCAGATAATGACATGCAGAATTGCTGTTAAAGCGTTTCACCAAAAAAGTCAAGTAGTATAAATTATGCTACCTAAGGCACTGGAGGAGTGAAAATAAGACTAAAATACTGAAATATATTTTGCAAGAAAATTGTAGCTAACAAGTTTAGGTTAGTTTCATCCTTATTTTTTAATCTTTAACATATATATTTTAAATTTGAAAAGAGCAATAGGAAACAGCTTATTAACGTGTTGTCCTGTTTTCCAAGAGGGCTTGGAGGGAATACGGGATAGTCATTTGAGTAGATAAATAAATATAATTATTATTAACATCAAAATGATCGCATTTTTAACCCCTGTAAAATGTTAAGCTTAATGAAACTAGCAAATGCCCTTCTAGTTTATTGGATTAGCAATTAGGTGAAAACGTTTCAAGAAGGCTTATTTATTTGGACAGATGTAGAGAGGTCAGAATTAATTTTTTGAAAACCTTTTAATTGAATTCCCTCTTAATTTTCACAGTGGTGTCTAGTTAAATATTCATGTTAATGCCGGTGGTTTTCTGAAGGTCTGAACTCGATCTGGATTCTGAAAATCAACATAGCTTATTTAACCCTTTTCATCTGGCAGGCCAGCAGGGACTTCCTTAGTGTAATCCCATAGTATTTGAATAATTAGAAGGTAGTAATGAGGATTTAATTAGTCCTTGAGATATGCCGAAAGCAGAACCACTGAGAACTTTCCCTTTTGGACACGGGCTGCGAGCAGAACGATGCTGCTGCAGGACTGTGATGTGCTAGAAAATGTATTCTGTTGCTGGAGGCACTTCTTTGGCACCATTCTGTGACCGTCAGATCTGTACAGAAGGTATCCTGGGTGGAATCTTCCAGAATTATTGAATAGCGTCAGCCCCCTCCCCAGCCTTCATTTTTGTCCACTGACATGATGACCTTTTTTTCTTTCTTTCTACTGTTTAAACCAAGCTGTGGTCAAAGTGTACAGGCTCACCGTAACCTGGCTGAGAATGGCTTTTACTGTATCAGTGGTACCCAAATTAGGCAAACCAGACGAGCCGTGTATTTACCCTGTAGTTGTAGGACAAGGAGAAAATAACAAAATTTTGCAGCATTATACAGCTCGAGTATTTAATCCAGCCAAACTTAGGATTCTACAACAGCTATACGTCAAAAAGAATCACAAAATTCTCCTCTTTGGAATCTGATCTTCACGGTGGTACTTATCAGTAGCTCCGTTATATTTATAAATATAAATAGTACCATTATCCAGAAAAAGTGTGCAGCAGATGGGGCACAGTCAGGCACGTAGATGTTCTTTTTGTGTGCTGCCATGAAAAGGTGAGTCAGAATTTCTACATTTCAAAAATGTGAGGTTTCATGGGGCCCGCCTAGTGGCAGAAGTGGTTGAGTTTGTACCTCTGCTTCGGTGGCCCAGGGTTCATTGGTTCAGATCCCAGGTATGGACCTACACACCACTCATCAAGGCATGCTGTGGCAGCATCCCACATACAAAATGGAGGAAGACTGGTATAGATGTCAGCTCAGTGACAATCTTCCTCAAGCAAAAAGAGGAAGCCTGGCAACAGATGTTAGGGCCAATCTTCCTCACCAAAACAAAGTATGAGGTTTCAAACTTACATATTTTATGTAGATGATTGAATAGAATATGTCTTCATTATTCTTATTTTTTTCCTTCTGTTATTAATCCCAAATGTTAACTGCCTTGGTATAATTTTATTCCCACTGTGATGGTGTATTTTAGTTTCTTTGCAAAATCTGAATAGAATTCCTCACCAAATTTCTAGGCACATCCTATTTGCTTAGGGTGAGTCTTTCTCTTACTTTTTAATGTCAACAGCGAGAAAAGAGATCTCTTAACATAAATCCAGTGTGTTACTATAAATTAGACTGGACTCTTGAGGCCAGAACTAAATCTTATTGATGCTCTGCATCCCCATGTCTGCAACAGAGCCTCCCATCTGATAGATGTTCAACAAGGATTGAGCTGGACGACGGAAAATAATGCAGCCTTCACTGCTAGTCAGAAGTTTCAAATCTTTTCAGAGCACAGAACAACCAAAGAATGAAGTATTTCCTGTTCTGAAATTAAGAAAGCTTACCATATTAATGAGTCAGTTTTCAGTTTTACCATTATAGGTCATTTGCTGTAGCGTAGAGTATTTCTCTCTCTTGAAACACTGTAGGTGTTTTGATCTTGCACCAAAGTAAAGCTGCTTCTTCTGCCCTCCATTTTTCCCAGACACATTTCTACAACCATATGGACACCATGTGTGTATGGACACGGAGCTGGTGTCCTCACACCTGGAGCCTGGCACTTTATAAAGGAATTGTCCAGAGGCTGCCTCCCCCAACCCCACCTCGAGCGTACACCGTATAACCCAGAAATATTTAGATGGAAATAAGTAAAAATTTTGAAGTGTGTTTAATGCTGCCAGCTGGTTTCATAGTGATATTTACACCAAAAATTAGTTTTCAAATTTTAAAAGTTATTTTTGAATATCTGAATTGAGCTAACTCCTCAATTGTCAAGAACAGGTTAGTGAGTTCATACAGAAATGAAGGAGACCACCAAGATAATCATTAAGGAGTTGGAAGTAGGATTTAAGTTTGTTTTTCTGTTTTTGCGAACTACAGAAACTCTTTTGTTCCTCTTTCTACTGGATTCTTAGTTTTCAGTATGATAGTAAATCTGCAGATGCTGAAATGTTTCATGGGGTTCCCTGGTTGTCAGAAAATGTTCTCTTAATCTACCTTTCTAATTACCCTTGCATATAAACATACATATTTATATTGTGAGCCTATTAAATATAAAATGATGCTGCCTTTCAGCATGAGGATATTGTCAAAAAGAGAAAATACATCGCTTTCTTCCTGTATTGCTGTGTAAGTATAGGGGATCAACGTGTTAAGGCATTAACGGTGGTCTACCCCCACCCCCAGATGCAATTAATTTAGCCTCTGCTCTTAATTGAGGATCCCTTTTTTATAATCCATGGTAGATGAAAATAAACTCAAATGGGAGGTTATGTACAAGAGAGAATATCTAGAAAGCTGTTTCTAATTTCTTTAGCCTCAAAACTCTGCCTCTGGGCTGGGTTGTGGACCAAGCCAAAGCTATCAGTAATGAAGGAAATAACAGTACAGGCCTTGTCTGTATTAGGGTTATCATTAAATTCCTATTAAGTCTGCCATCCAGAGATCTGTGCACCAGAAACTGGGAAAACAAGTATCACATACAATAAAAGTCAATTTATATTCATTGAAGACCCGTCAGTCTGAATTTTAGAATATTTTCAAAGAAGCGTAGTTTTGTTACTTTTGTTGCATGCAGTAATTTCTTTTGAATTGCCAATTAAAGCTTGCTTTTAATAGTTAACACTCATTTTTAATTGGCTCATTATTCTTCAGTGAAAGTATTTGAGAACATCTGGATCTTGGGTAAATTCAACATTGTGTATTGCATGCACTTAGCTATAACAACATATTTTCTCCTGTGCCTTGTGGAATCCATACCTCAGTGAAAGACCATTGTCTGCCTAGTTCCCGAAGCCAGAAAGCCAGAAGGCATCCTTGGTGCCTTTTTCTCGCCCATCTGCCCCCTACTAGTCATCACGTTCTGCCAACTCTACCTCTATGATGTCTTCCACACATCCCCCTTTCTTGGGGTCCACTGTCACTCCCCTCGTCCAGGCCACCTAGGTACCTGCTCAGCCTCCCAGCTATTCTTCCTGTCTCTGCTTTGCTCCCTTCCAGTCCACCATCCATGCTGCATCCAGAATGGTCTGCTAAGGTCATGTAGTTCCCTTTGTAGAAGCCTTCAAGAGTGTCCTATTGCCTTTGGGGAAAGACTGCATGACTTGCTCGGGTTGGAGGCCCTTTCTTATCTCTCCCTGGCTTCCTTTTCCGGTCTCACCCCTCGTCACACCACTGGCTCACACAGTCTCCCGCCACGCTGAACCTCTTTGGGGATGTTTCTATAAACTCTTCTCGCCAACCCTTTTGCCACCCACACCTCAACCCCACCGTCACCCTGGCTTGGGGTTCCCTTGCCTGTCTTTACTAATCCTTCGTGTCCTCCATAGCCTGGCAGCTAGTAGGTCCCTGAGTCCCTGTTTGCCGAGTGACCACATGAATGAAGCATTCCTGGGCCCGGTGCTGCCCCCACAGGCCCGGCGCCCTCCCGCTGCAGTCTGGCCGTCCTCGGGCCCCATTGCTGGGAGTCACAGCCGACCTCTCTCCCCAGCTAGAGCTCTGGGAGGGCAGGGCCCCTGCGGCCTTGTTCAGTTTCAGAACTCCAGTGCCACCTATAGTACGTGCTTTTTTCTTGTTTTAATCTTCAGGGAGTTTGGAACCAAAAAATCTAGGTTTCACTGCAGGCTTTGCCACTAATTAGTTTTGTGACCTTGGACAATTAATTAAATCCCGCTTCTTCGTATGTAAAATGAGAATCAGAGTGTCCCAGGATTTGTTGCCCAGATCACATGCAGCTTTGTATACATCGCAAAGCACTGTGCAAGTATCAGCAATAAGCATCAGCATCGGGCACAGATGACTCAGTGAGACCCAGGGCGAAAGCCTTCACATGGAGTTTTTCTGCTTCTGAGTGCATGGTAACATGCATGCACCTGTCTTTGCCCTCAGCGCTGAAGCGGACTTTTGCAGCTCAAGCTCAAAAGATCTGTGTAAGGAAAGGCTGGAGAGCTTGCCCCCACCTGCCATCCGGGTCATCAGTCTGCTCTCTCCCCTGACTCTGATTTTCCCTGTTGTAGATGATGTCACTGGCTGAGAGGGTTTTGTAGGGGTGCGTGGGGAGAACTGAGATGCTCTCATCTGTGCCTCCGAATACAGGGCACGGTAGTGGCATTCCGGGAAGCAAGAGGGAGCACTTGTGCCAGTTAACCTGGTAGCACAGCTGGGAGAGCACTGGGGGGCCTGGGTGACAGCCCTGAACGGGTCATTAGCTTCTGTCTTCCCAACAGCACTTCCTGTTGTGAAGAGAAGCAGGCAGCAAATAAACACTGAAGACAGTAGAATGTAACAAGAATATTCTTAAAAATCTATTTTTCTCTCCAAATGGGAATCTGACACCTATTTGCGATGAGAAATCACTCTGCCTGTCTCTACCGTCAAAGGCTCTCTGTTGAGGTGGTACAGCGTGTGACCATTATTTCACACGTGAGGGGAACAGGCTTGAAGAAACAAGGCAGTTCTGTGAATTTTTAACAGATGCCAACATGAAAATAAATTGTCCATGTGCCAGAGGAAGAACGTGCTTTGCTTTTTCGTGGCTTGGGGAACCTTGGGTATTTTGTTGGTGTCCTGACGGTGCTGGAGCTCTGCCTGCTGAAGAGGCATCTCTGATGGAGAAACCACACTTGTGTGTCGTGGATGCTGCGCGCTCTTGCTCTCTTGCGTCAGCCTGAGCACTCTCGCTCCTTGTCGCCTGTTTTCTGTTTCATGGGTAGGATGAACCATGACCTGAGCTTTGTGCTTACCTCTTTTATTTCCCAACAGGAGTTAAAGTCTCTGACGCTTCTGTCACAGAGTTTGTGGTCTGGCGTGAAGAGGAAAAGGATATGCAGTTGGAGGCTAAGATCCATGTTAAAATAGCCTTGCAGTTTAATTTTCTGAAATTTCCCATTTTTGCTTTATTATTTATTTGACTTTCATTCTAAATCAGCTTTGTGACACCCATCAACTTAGGGATGCAGCGTCATCAGATGGTCCTTTACCCATCAGTGACTGTTCTGGAGTTGTGACAACCTGTCACTGCCGCTTTGGCTTCGTGGAGCTTTCTTCTCTGTTTTCCCTTATATCGTGTCCCCCCAAATACGCCCTAAGGCCTAAGTTTGCTTTTTCAATTAAATGCAATTTCATTCTATTTTTGAGAATTTTTGAAGTACTTCTAAAGATAAACTATATCTCTGTCTTGTCCAGTACCAACTTTTTCCTCATTCCTGCTGCATAAAAATATTCTGTCTTCATTTCATCTCTTATATGGAAAATGTGATTTGTTTATAACGATTACGTAAATGAGTTACCTTTAAATTTTTTTGATCTGCTAAGGTTTAAACAGTAGCACTGCAGCTTTATTTTCTCTTAGAAGTTTCTTTTTTACAAATAAGAGACTCATACAGCATTTTTTTAAAACCAGGAAAAATGTCCACTTAATAAGCCACAAGTAGTACAGTGCTGAAGGAAATATTTGAAAGGTCCTGAAAAGTCACTTGTCTAATAATAATGTAGGTAAACATTTTAGAAATGCTAATTTTCTGGTAGGCTAATTTTCCAAGACAGCAATGAAATGATTTTTTTAAAAATTAAGAAAAATGTCTCTTTGGCTTAGTCTTTAATACTGGTCTCAATAGTAGAAACTGAAGTAGTGTTTTCTCTAGACTTGACTTATTTTTCCATGCAGTAAGAACAGATTGTCCAGGAATTTTCCATTGATACTACTATGAATATCCGTAGGAGACTGACCCTAAAGAAAACAATCCTTAATGTGCAGACTGAGTGACTCCAGGCAGGGTCCTGGCAACCCCACTGCCAGTCCTACCTTTAGCTATTGGATACCTAGAATATGGCATTCAAAAAATTGTCAAATTGTCAGGCAGGCCCAGTGGCACAGCGGTTAAGTTTGCATGCCCTGCTTCGGCGGCCTGGGGTTCACTGGTTCGGATCCCAGGGGTGGACCTATGCACCACTTGGCAAGCCATGCTGTGGTAGGCGTCCCACGTATAAAGTAGAGGAAGATGGGCATGGATGTTAGCTCAGGGCCAGTCTTCCTCAGCAAAAAGAGGAGGATTGGTGGCAGATGTTAGCTCAGGGCTAATCTTCCTCAAAAAAAAAAAATTATCAGGTGGTAATTAAATGTCTAAATTCATGCTGTATGCCTGTGTAATAAATTTTAGGGCAACTGTCCACATCTTACTAGATGGTGAAAACAAGCCTGGCCAAGATGGGGCTTTTGTCACATGGGCTCCAGAGCACAGTGACAAGCTGGCAGCAGAAGGACAATCCTCCTGGATCCTGACCCAAGGTCTTGGGTGTTTTTCTTTACAGCTAAAAAGAGAATAATTTTATTTCAGCCTCTGATCTCCCTTTAAACCCCACAAAAAGACCTAGTGGATTGCTTCACTCGTTGCATCAATGTTTACGCAGCTAGTCATTGTCATGGGTGCTGTGACCCGGGAGAGTCTAGATCCTTGCTCTTTACCATGAGGATCCGTTCAGACCCTTGACAGGAATCCTGATTTCTCGCTCGCTCACTCTCGATAGGCAACGCTGGGGCCTGTGCCAGGTCAGGAAGGGTGCACAGTGGATCTCGTGCCCCTCGCAGCTAATCAGCGCTGGCCTTGTTGGCTAAACGGCCTGAAACTGACGAGCTTGGCTTTTCAGAGCCAAACAACACGGCTGGCCGATTCTTTCTGGAACTAGCTATCTGGGAAAGGGCACTGGTTTCTGGAGAGTCACCAGAGTGAGAAGAGCCCCCCCATTTGCTGTGACGGGCTCTGGAGGAGGGGGGTACAGTGGCAGGCACGCATGGCGACACTGAGCTGCATGCTGCCTGGGCGGGGCCATCGGGCCCTTTGCCAGGAGCTCACAGGGGGTGGCATTTGTCACCTCAGTGAATTAAACACGGTCCGGGGATTTGCAGCACTTTGCAGCTTCCCTGTGGGGGCTGGTTTGCAGGGGAGCGGCAACGGGAGGCTAGCTTGGAAACTTGAGGTCATTCAGACAGGAAGCAAATGGTGGGTTGTATTAAAAATAGTATGAATAATAATAGCTCTCAGTGACGGAGCCTCTAATCTGAGCAGACATGCTTTCCGTCCATCTTCTCCTTTAATCGTACGAGGTGGGCTCAGGGCTCATCCACAGTTTTCAGGAAAGGACCCTGAAGCTTGACTGTTCGCCAACTAAACTGACTAAACAGCCTGAAGTCACCAAACTATAAGTGGGGAAGCCAAAACGTGAATCTGCAGTGGTGGAGACGGACAAAGTGGATGCCTTCGGCCCATTAGGCTGTCGGCTGTCAGTTGTTCCTTCCTCGAATAGCTGTCTCCCTTTCTCTGGAAAGGGTTCCTCAAATATACCGTGAAATAAGGCGCCAGACCGTCAGGTTTATTAAACTGTTTTCGTAAAGTAAAAGTCAATGACTTCTGAATGCAGATGTTTTCCTGTTCATTAAAAACATATATCTGGTTCCACTTCGGTGCCGGACACCTCGCTGGGTCCTGAGCACACAGACGTGGAGAGAGTGTGCTTTTAAAGTCCCGGAGCTCACAGTCGGGGGAGAGACAGCGACACCAGCAAAACACGACAGCAGGGTGATAACTACTCCACCTCTGCTGACAGACGTGGTGCTTTCCAAGCATGGAAGCAAAGAGCTTGTCTGCACGGCCAGGGGATGCCATGGAAGGCAGCCGGAGGGGGCCAGGTGGGACAGGAGCACATCAGTTACGTGGAAGGGGGTGGCCTTGTGTTCAGTAAAGGACACAATCTAGTGTTTTGTTTTCAAACTGTGCCTCCTGTTAGTGGGCTCTTTTAATTGACAAAAATGTAAAATTTCAGAGTGTATTGCACATAATAAGGATAGAAATTGCTTTGTGAAACATACAGTGCATGTGTGAATACTACGTGTGGCTAGGTAAACACACGTATACTCACATAAACACATTGAATCATGATATAAAATATAATTCTTAGCTATGGATTGTGGCAAAAAAAAAAAATGTTTGAAAGTGGCCTCAGCAAATTAACCTCTGTGAAGCTCAGTGTCTTCGTAGGTGTTTGAAGTTTTAAATGAGCACATAGTATCTGCTCATAAATGCCAGCTGTTATTAGACCAGTGAAGAGAGGAGCACGTTGCCTAGAACATGAGAGGTGGTCAATAAATGTGTGTTCAGTGAACGAACGGGCAAAGACTTGCAGGTTTAAAGCCACCTGCTGCCTGCAGGGAGGTGACCGTGTCTGAGTGACTGAAACGGAATGGGTGCGCCATGATGGCCATGTAGCCATCATGGGGCTGGAGAAATAGGTCAGGCCACACTTTGACAAGATTTGTATGTGGGGCTAGTAAGTTTCAACTTCATTCTGTGAAGCAGTCAAGAGTCAGTGACTGGTTTTCGAACACACACTGATGACAGACTGTGGAGAGATGAGAAAGGATGGGATTCAGAGCATCAGTGAAGGTACCAGCCTTGCACATGAGCAGATGTCCTGAGATGGATGGGGCATGGATTTGGATGTTCGTAGGTAACAGGCAGGACGTTGGAAGAGGTGAGGCTGCCTTTCCTCTGGTGCGAGTGGTCGTTTGTTGACAGGAGCTGGGCTAGAGGAGGGCTTCGAGAAAGGGGGAAAATGGTAAATGAACCATCAAAAAGAACTGACCAAAGGAAAGAGTCGACAGTGACCACCAGGGTTTGGCTGAAGGCAGGACCTTTAGCTTTCGGGAGGGAGCATGTGGCATTCACTTTTGCTAGTTGGACATTTTTTTGTCTTCCTTGGGTCTCAGAAGTGGTCTTGGCCTCGTTAGATTGGTCTGGGTCGTTCCTACACGTCAGAGAGGTCTCAGCTTCAACAGGGCTTCTTCAGGGAAACCTTCCTCGTCCCCAGTCTGAGCTTGGCCTCCTCGTGTGCCCTCATGGCCCCTGAGCTTTCGTTTTCTTACTCTCATCATATACCCACGTTTGGTTACTCGTCAGGTGTCTGTCTCTGCTGCTGGACTGTAAGCTCCTGAGGGCAGATGCCATATCTGTTTCGCTCATTGTTTATATCCCAGTACCTGGTTCACTTGCTTCGTAATTTCAGTTTGTCCTTGTTCCCTCTTGGTAGGTTTTATCTTCTTCTCAACTAAATTTTAAGTTCCTCAAGCACAAGGATCACATCTTTTTACTTTTTGTGTGTGTGTGTGAGGAAGATTGGCCCTGAGCTAACATCTGTTACCAATCTTCCTCTTTTTGCTGAGGAAGACTGGCCCTGAGCTAACATCTGTGCCCATCTTCCTCTACCTTTCATATGTGGGATGCCGCCATAGCATGGCTTGACGAGCAGTGTGTAGGTTCACACCCAGGATCTGAACCTGCAAACCCCTGGCCACCAAAGTGGAGCGTGCAAACTTAACCACTATGCCACCAGGCCAGCGCCTCTTTTACTTTTTTTAATGCCCTGTTATTCTTACCACATTCCATGAATGCCAGAGTAAAATTGGGGCATGCCAGTAGAAGGTTTGTGTGACATTACAGTATGTGGATTGAGTTGCCAGTGTGATAGCTTGGACTGGAACTCAGACGGTGAAGGAGAGCTTGAAGCATCTCTAAAAAGGTGATAGTAGGGGACCGGCGCCATGGCCAAGTGGATCAAGTTCCACACGCTCCGCTTCGGTGAGCCTGGGTTCGCAGGTTTGGATCCCAGGCACGGACCTATACTACCCGTCAGCCATGCTGTGGTGGCATCCTGCATACAAAATAGAGGAAGATTGGCACAGATGTGAACTCAGGGCTAATCTTCCTCAAGCAAAACAAGAGGAAGATTACACAACCAGAAGGACCTACAACTAGAATATACAACTATGTGCGGGGGGCACTTTGGGGAGAAGAAGAAGAAAAGTGCATAAAAGAAGACGATTGGCAACAGATGTTAGCTCAGGTGTCAATCTTTAAAAAAAAAAGAGGAAGATTGGCACCGGATGTTAGCTCAGGGCAAAGTCTTCCTCAGCAAAAGAAAAAAATTAAAAGGCAATAGTAATAATGCCTTCGTATGGCATTTTCGTGGTGTTTTTTCAGTTTGGAAAAGCACTTTTGCGTGTTTTCTTGTTACTCTCAGAACAATCGTGTAAGGCAGGGCAAGAAGTGCATTCACGGTTTCATACAAGAGAGCCCGTTGGCCCCACGGTGGATGGGAGAAGCAGCCTCTAACCCACATCTGGCTGCAGACAGATGCACCGTGTGTGTGTGTTACCTCTTACGTTAGATTACCGTTTCTCTGAGAACAGAGCTTTTGCTCTTTGTTTTTTTTCCTAAAGGACAGCTCTGATTTCTCATATCAGAAATGTGCCTCTCTTCCTTTGGAATGTGGTAGCACGAGTGTTTATGAGTGTATACACGTGAAATGAAGGACTCAAAAATAGTAGATTAATTTATGTAAACCTTCGATGGATTTATTTCACGGATGAAATGGACCAATAATATTTTCATCTGGAGTTTCTATGATTTTTTGGTAAGTCCTTTTATATAAGGCACATAATAATTATATAGTTTAGTACTTTTTCCACAGTTTGAATTTTCCCTTGTTAGATATTTGTTTGGGGCATATAATATCATAATACATCTAGTAATTCAATATGCTTTTGTAATACACAGGAAATTCGTTTCATACTTTGTAAATTTCCCTTACTAGAAAGTTTGGTTTTCGAAACTCAAATGGCTTGTAACTAGAAGAATTTCACACCTTTCTAAAAAAGCAGCTTCATTCTGTCAGCTGTCAGTTTTTCTATTCACAAACTATGTTACAAGCTGCCATTTTATAATAACTTCCTAAAAGAAGCAAAATATAGTCAAATAAATATGTCACCATAAATAGGTAGAAAATTCTTGGTTGAAATTTGGTCTTTGCAAACATTTCAGCATTTATTTGATTCAAAACAAAGGTTAAAACAAATCATAACAAAATAAAGAATACCGCAAATAAAGATCCATGGGAATTACAGACCTGAATTAAATTTTTTCTAGAAAAAAAAGAATGTTTAAGCCAGAATCCTAGAGAACTCGGGCTAGACGTGCCCCATCAGTATTGCGTGTCCTCCCCACTGAGATCAGAAAGTTTAGGCTAATTGCTGTATTCTGCATGACAGAGATGGAAGGCCAGGGCTAACCTCCTAGCCCTTGCTGTTATACCACGCTATCCCTCTTGCTTCCCCTTCTTTTTTCTTTTTTTGAGGAAGATTAGCCCTGAGCTAACTGCTGCCAATCCTCCTCTTTTTGCTGAGGAAGACTGGCCCTGAGCTAACATCCGTGCCCATCTCCCTCTACTTTATATGTGGGACACCTACCACAGCATGGCATGCCAAGCGGTGCCATATCCGCACCTGGGATCCGAACCAGTGAACCCCGGGCCGCCAGAGCGGAACGTGCAAACTTAACCAGTGCGCCACTGGGCCAGCCCCTCACTTCCCCTTCTTGACTAGGTAACAATAGTAATAGCTAGTGATTTTGAAAGCTTATTGTGTGCCAGGCACTGCTCTAACTGTTTGGCATGTATTATCTCATTTAATCCCCACAACAGTCCAGTGATGTAGATATCAATTGTCCCCATTTTACAGATGAGGAAACAAATAATAGACATGCAGAGTTTCTGTCTTTAGGATGAAAAGTAGAAACACTTCTTTTTTAGCTAACTTCTGTCTTCTGACTTTTCATCCATTTGTTTAGATTATGACAATATCCAATAACCTTTGAAAAATATGATTATATCCATAATGGAAGCCTTTTCGAGTAGGGTTACTGCTGGCATTTAATTGTGACTATGTATCATGTGCCACTTTACCTGCCTTCTAACTGGTCTTCTAACTTTTAGCCTGACTCTCTTTCGGTCCTTTCCTCATGCTGCACATTACCGTAGAATTAGCTTTCAGAAATGCGAGTCACAGCATATCGCTTTCCTGCTAAGCCAGTCTCTGGCGTCTGCCAGTGTTCATCAGCCCGAAAGACCACTTTCCACAGGATTGCGGACACGAGAGCTTCAGGGAGCCATAACAACTATTTGCTAACAGGAGCTGTGTCTGCAAGAGGAAATGCTTCATAGTCAAGGCAGAGAGTGACCAGTAGAAAAATGGGCAACAGTTCTAGAAAAGGAAATAAAAAGAGCTGTTGAACTTTACTTGTGATAAGAGAAATACAGAATCAAATTGTAAAATATCTCTGGAAATATCATTAAAAACAATTGCCTCTGGCAAAGGGAATTCTGTGGTAGGAGATGAGGATATGTGTACCCTTTTTAACCTTTTGGAATTTGAACACAGTTACGCAAGTACCGGAGTAATGTGGATTCCATATATTTAAATAAAAAACAAATGTAGAAATAAAAACTAGCTTGGTCATTCTAGCTGGAAACTGCGTCTGAATGTGTGGGGCATTCAGGAGTTAAAAGATGTTTGTGGCAGTTTATAAACCAGGAAATTATCCTTATCATCTTTTGTACGTCACATTACAGATTACGGAACACTTTCGCATGTTGTCTCAGCTGATCTTACAGCATCCTCATCTTCGTGTTAAGATGAGGAAACTGAGGCTCAGATACATTATGATTGGCCCGAGGGCACACAGCCAGTTGGATCAATTCGGTAGACTCTGCAATCTGTTTGTGTACATTTCTGTCTCCCCTCCTAGAGTCTGAGCTAGTGACACAAACGAGACTGTGATGTGGGCCTTCTCTTGTTATCATCTTGGGGGTACAAGGGAAGAGGCGAGTCTCACCTAACGTATAAAACAAGATTTCCAGAAGCCCTGGTAAGGTGGTGCCACTGCAAACACACACTGAGAAAAATGTGGCTTTCCAGTTTTAATTTCCATAGAAGGACGTGGATTCCATACCCCATAGAACCTTGTCCCTAAGTTGTGGAATTTGATGCTGTGACACATTCCATTTGAATGAGCCTTAACATTCTACCTCTTTTAGAGCCTTTTCACAAACTTGATTTTCTGCAAAATGCCAGTGATGAGTGAGACAGTTCAAGTGGAACACGGCGTATGTGTTTTTAAGGACCAAGTAAATAGAAATAAAGAAATGGGGCTGGCCCGGTGGCAGAGTGGTTAAGTTTGTGCGCTCCACTTTGGTGGCCCAGGGTTTGCAGGTTCGGATCCTGGGCATGGACCTGCGGACTGCTCATCAATCCATGCTGTGGCAGTGCCCCACATAAAATAGAGGAATATTGGCACAGTTGTTAGCACAGGGGCAGTCTTCCTTGCCAAAAAGGAAAAAAAGAAATAACTTGCCCAGGTAAATCTTAGAGCTTGTGGAACAAACCTTAAGCTTGTAGTAAGTGTCCCAGAGGCAAGAATAACTTAAGGATGTACTCTACCTGTTATCAGAGGTTCTGATCACGGACACTTCCGTGGTTGAAGTGACATTTAATGCTCATTAAAGGACCTGTGTTATCTTCCTTAATGAAAGAAGAAGAAAACAGTCATTCTCCGAGAGAAAGAAAATCCCGCACAATCTGTACGGAATTGAAACACATTTTTATTAAACAGGACTCTGAAACTCTTGAGAATTTTGTAGTAAGGCTTAGATAAATATTTCATGTAACATCTTAAGATGCAATCATTTATAGTAATTTTAGTGCTCTGATTTCTGTTTGTTTTCAGATTTGAAAAAGCAAACATTTTCTAGGATGATTTATATCTGGGAGCTGCCAATTGAGCCCAATTTCATAAGGCTTATCTTTATAAATAAATGAAATAGGATAATAGGGAACAGCTCTACTTACTGTTATTTCATGTCTGTCTCTCTAGACACAAGCAGGGTTAAAAGATCCTTTTTTTTTTTCTTACTGAAACGTAAACCGTGACTTTGTAAATGCCCTGCACCATTTAACTCTGTAAGTTTACACTGACCTTGACCCGAGCATCGTCTTAGCCTTGGCCACCTCAGGAGACTCTCTGGAAGCTACCGCTCAAGGAGCTCCTCTGGGGTGGGCAGCCCCCTGCCCTGTCTGCACTCTTCAGCATGCTAGGGCCCTCACCTGTCACCTGTGAGCTCTCGCCAACCCAACTCCTGGGTTCTGAGAGTTGGTTTTCAACGCTGCTCTTCGTTAGTATGCTGGTTTGATGATATTAGCTTCTTCTTAGGTATCTGTCTTGATTTGGGATGCTCTTTGTCCAAATGAGCATTCCACAGCTCATTCTCTGTACTCACTTATATTTGCCTGAACGACTGATATGTGGATGTACCTTGACATTATGGTTGTGCGTAACTTAAGGATGCATTCTCTTCATCTGTTTGGAATAACTAGCCGCCAAGCACCTACTGCGCTGTGCTCAGCACTCTGTTGAGTGCATGAGGAATTTAATCTCCATTCATTCAAAAACGAGTTTTTGATACCTGCCATGTGCCAGACACTCTGCTGGGTGTTTGAGAAACAACACTGAGCACAGACATGACCCTTGTACCCCTGGAGCTTATGTGTAGTGGGGAAGAGAGATAATAAGTGAGGCAAAAATTTTTTTAAAAGATAATTACAGGTTATGAAAAGAACTGTGAAGAAAAGTGGGTGAGAAACACCAAGGGAGTGTGCCCGTTCAGGTTGGGCGATCAGAGAGGTGGACCTAGACAACGAGAAGGGACCAGCAGGCAGAAGGAAGAGGGAGCAGGAGAGAGAGGCTGTATTGAGGGAAGGAGCTTGCTGGTACCTTCCAGGAACTTTCAGGAGCCAGTGGACACAGAGGGTGGTGAGAAGGAGCGAAAACTGTAGGAAGTGGCTAAAGCAAGAAAGGCAACACCAGACCACAGAAGATTTCACCGGCCAGAGGCAGACGTTGGCATGTCTTCACAGCTTCAGTGTGAAGCCTTGAAGGGTTTTATGCAGGAAGGATAGGCACTAATTCCATTTTTTATTCCTGAAAGGTAATTCTGGCAGCTTTGTGAAAAGCGAACCAAAAGAAGCCAAAGGGGAGGTGAGGCTGAGAGGGAGATGAGGTGGACCCTGGCAGTGTGCAGGGACAGGGGGTGGCCGGGCGAGGCTTCTGTAGATGTGGAGACGGCAAAGAGGAGCGGCTCGAGAGGCACTTCAGAAGCAGAGGCCACGGGATGTGCTGATGGATCCATCGCTGCTACAGGAAAGAAGGGAGGGAGAAAGGACTCGCGGGCATGAGGGGTTTCTGACGTGAAGGTGGTGCCTTGGCAGGGCTGGGGAAAGCGCCAGAGGACAGTTTGCGGGCGGAAGTCAATAGCAGAGCGCACTTCAGACCCTCCAGTGTTTACGCTTTACCCGTAAGGGATGGGATGAGTCAGGGATTCGTAGGTCTGGTCTGCAGTGCCGTTAGGAGTTGAGGTGAACAACTGTTGCTCTAGGAGATTCGAGGGGAGAAAACCAGTGATGTGCAGGAGAGAGCTGGGCGTCGGCCTGGGCCTGAGAGGAGTGGGATGTTTAAGTGGCCGGAGACATGCATCCCAGAGGTCAGAGAGTGAGCCAAGGCTCTGAGGGGGCGTGCACATCGTGTCCATCCTGGCAAGAATGGAGGGTTGCGGTTCAGGGGTCCCAGCTCTTACTGCTGCTTTTCATAGGGACCTCATCCATAAGAGACGTCCAAGTTGCTTGCCTTTTCTCCCTCTTCTTTCCCTAGTTCAAGTCCACGATCCACTGGGCTCCCTGGATCTCTAATGAGACTCCAGAGATAAGACGAGGGTAGCCCTGGGGGGCCCTTGCAAACCCTCCCCACTGGGCTTGAGGTGTCTTCAGATGTTTCTTTAGGGGAATCCCACAGCACCAACCTTCTCCCCACTCACCTTCCACACAATTCCGTGTCCATTTTTGTCACCTGCATTTATATATTTCCATTTATTTCCCACTTAGGTTTTATGGCAGGCACACAAAGAAACCCTCAGATGTCTCAATATGGACCTCAACAGACAGGACCATCCATGTCGCCTCATCCTTCTCCTGGAGGCCAGATGCATCCTGGAATCAGTAGCTTTCAGCAGAGTAACTCAAGTGGAACTTACGGTCCACAGATGAGCCAGTATGGACCACAAGGTAAAAAAAAAAGAAAAAAAGTTTCTCCAAAATGCATCGCAGTAGGTTGCAGAAATTTTGATAAATTAGTCCTTCAAGATCTTCATTGTATAAAAATCTTTTAAGACCCCCGTTATTTGTAAGCTGACAGATTTGTGAGGTTGATGCAAACGCACAGTCCTTCAGTTGCCCACAGTGAGGCGAAGAATAATTGTGGCAGCTGTTCGTTAAGCATTCGGGCATCAGACGCCGCGGTAAGTTCTCTTCATACATGTGTTGTTAGTAAAGGAGTGAATCCTTGTTTCTATGATGTAGTTCTAAATGCTTGTTGAGAAAAAGACACAAGCCTTCTCCTCGAAAAGTTTCTGTTTTAAAACTTGGGTTTCGTTATGCTGAATTCAGATTTTGCCATCTCTCTCTCCGTAATTATCTTTATAACAATGTGCTCGCTACTCAGAAGGATGTCATCCTGTTACGTCTTCTCCCGGTTTCTCTTCAAAGTGCTCTATCTGATAAATTTTTCCCAATCATCGCCAGTCTTATTCTTAGAAATGGGACAAAGCCTGAAATAGACACGTCTTTCAAACAGGAAGATCAGGAAAGAATAGCAAAATGAGTGGAAGCTTGCCCAAAATGCACTGTGTACGTTCTGCCTTCCTAGAAGTTGGTGTCTGTTTTGTCTTATGCATGTGGAAGCCTAACATCAAGATTTTTAACCCGATATATATACATTTTTTTCTAAGTCACTTTTGGCAATAAGACATTTGAATTTAGCACCTTCTTTATATTTTGTTTATTTAAATTAGACATTAATGGATAATTTAGAGAGCATGAGATAATCTGGCACAATTCCCAGAGTTTCCTCACTTCTGAAAGTACCAGGAATGTTCTGAGTGAAGAGGATGCCCACTAGGAAATTGTAGGAAAATGTTTACCACCTCCACCACAAAGTCATGTCTCCTTATGTTAAATGAGGGCCTATTATTTTTAGAGGCGTTTGCGTCTGTTTAGTGAACCATGCCATGTTGAACCTCTCCTGCCACTGAGTGCCTACGAGACCAGACGGTTCTGTGAGGAGGCCCAAGCCCTTCTCAGCTTTTTACCCGGTGATTCTCAGAAAAGCTTTCCTTTCTGTTTAGGACTTCACAGGTTGAAAATTGAGTTATGAACCTATTATCTTGTTTTTTGAAGATCGCTTCCTGAAAGCTGTTAAGCGCTTGCAATACTACCAATGTAGCATCATTTCCTTGCCTTACATGGTGTCATTAGTTTGCATTCCAGCTATTTCTGATACTAGAAAAGTTGTTAGAACACCCACAACACAGAGCTTTTTCCACAGCCCTTTCTGCCTTTGTCCACAGGTGTGTTGTCAGAGTGGCTGTACACTTTGTGTTTTGCTTGATTCCCTTATGCCGTGTCATGAATGCTTTCCATGTTATTAATTCCAGTAAGCCCTAGGAATGTAAGTCCCAACTGACAGTCACCGTCTGCCCTGTCCCCTGTCAGCCCCAGGGAGTTGTGACCTGTAGCCACTTGTGGCTGAGCAGAGGCAGGACGGCGAGTCTCAGCTGGGAGAGAGCCCCTGGCCCCGGCCCCCACTCGGCACGGTGGGTGTCTTCAGAACTGGGTTTCTTTGACTGTCGTGAAAAGAAGAAAACTTCAGTGAAAGTTGGAAAAGCAATTTATAAGTTGCGATAGGCAGAGAAAATGTGGACTTTTGCTCAGAATGTAATTGGAGACAAGGTCAGAGCCTTGTTCCCAGAATCGGGGTTGGCCGAAGGTCTGGGACTTCACCATTAAAACTCATAGGGCTTTGTGTAATTTTCGAAATGGGTCTCTACTCTTAAATCATTCACTTTGCAACCTCATCCTCTGCTGCTCTCGTAATAAGGGAAGATGGAGCCGGGACCATCTGATGAGTCTTTTGAGAATGACTAAGAAAACGCTTACACTATAGGAGTTAATGGCAAGGAAAGTAATTTCTGCAGAATGGATTTCTTTTCTGAATAGAACCCTCAGTTTTCCAGAATTGTTGAACATTGTCATGACGGAAAAGCACTGAACCTGTGAGCGTTCTCCTCCAAACGGCCGTGTGTCCTTGGAGAACTGCTTACTCTCTGGGAATTACTCTTTCTCTAGAAAATGAAAAAATTAGATTCTATTACCTTGGAAGTTGCTTCTCATTCTAATGTTCTATGAGTCTAAATTTCACTTCAGCTCCGGGGCCTCTGATATTAATGCTGCCCGTGGATCCACTGGGTGACGTTTTGGTTGTATCGTCAGGAAGATTTTGCGTTTGGGGGTTTTCTAAGGCATAATACTGAGTTTAGGCTGGTATTAGAAACCATTTACAATAAGGAGGGTAATTTCCATACTGAGCACTTTCTAACTTCGGGAAAAAAAGGCACCTGCATATTGATGTTCTCTGCCATTTTCTCCTTCTCCCACGAGGCTTCTCCAGCACATTCCGCTGAGGTGTGTGCCCGCCTGCGTTCCTTGACTGCTCCCAATGCTGTGTGTGCCCTGCTGCTCTCTGTTCAGATCAGAGTTGTCGCCTTTCCTCTGGCGTCCTCCTCTCCTCAGCAAACACTACATGACGGCAAATCACGCTGCCAACATGGGTCGCTCAGTTTCAGAAATGTTCTTGCCTGCACATTTCTCTTACTGATCCTTTTAAACAGGGACCCAAATGAAGTATTTCTTTCTCTTCTTTCTCTTAATTAGCTACTAGAGTTATTGGTAAAATATTCAGCTTGCGTCTTTGTCTTACACGCTTTGATGTCTCTGGAAAGACTGGCTTGTGCAGTGACCCACAGACGCCATCCGTCTCGGCTCCTGTTTCTCTTGCTAACTAAATGACTTTGTTCTGGGTTTATTTTGCTTTTAAGAGCTCTCAGGAGAAAATATTTTATCTCTTTTTGCCAACCATTTTATTGTCAGGAGCAGCTTCTCCAAAATTGTTATTAGTAATAACAACCAACATTTATTAAATGTTACTGTGTCCTGGGTCCTGTTCTAAGTGGTCTCATAAGAAACTCACTTAATCCTCACAACGTGCTGTGTGATAGGTACTGCTGTTATTCCACTTGACAGAGGAAGAAACTGAGGCCAACAGCAGGTAACAACTTCACCAGGATACGCAGCGGTCAAGGCAGGGTTCAAATTCAGACAGCGTGGCCCATTTTCTTAATGGGAAGCCTGTGACATTATCCCCATTTTGCAAATGAGCAGGTTAAGTCGTTTGCCCACGATCCCACAGCTAGTAAGTGTCAGAGCCAGGGTTCAAACCATGGGAGACCTTAGAGGCCACTGACATAGTCACTAACGGCATTTCCCACGCCTTCCACATGCCCCCTCCTCGCTGGCTGGTTCCTTCAGTGAGCCACCAGGGGAACAAGAGACAAGCTACTTGCCTTCAAGGAGCAGGAACATTTTAGGAATAGAGGCTCAGAAATGCTAAAGAGATTAAAAAAAAAAATATCCTGCCAAGTTAAGAAGGGGTATATCTTAGAAATGTATATTAATACTGTAAAATCTGAATTATTAAATATACAAATGAGATGAAGCCAATCTAAATGTATAAAAATGTTTAATTGCAGTGTATTTTCTGAAATAGTACTTCAAGCAAGCACATATAATAACTCCCCTTACAAAGTGTTTGCAAGTAGAGAGGGCCGTGGGGACTTGGTTTAATAAAACGAAAGGAATTATGTAAGTGACGTGTTAATTATCAATAAAGGAATTTGTATGGAAAAAAGAGAGCTGAAATCAATTTTATCTTCATAGCCTTTATATTTCTTAAGGGCAAAGACTATCTTACTTGCTTTTGTGTTCTCTAGAACAGCGTCTGTCACTCTGTCTGTCCACAAATATTTTTTTGCGTATTTGTCACTAATTGCAAAAAGTGAGGGTCTAGCCTTAGTTTTGCACTGAATAAACAGGATTACCTTGGGCAGCTAGCAATCATTCTGAGTCTAGATAGCCCTCAGTTATCACTCACTTGTATGGTGGTGTCTGGGCCACCACATACAGCTGCACAGGTTGTGCACTGACGCAGCCCTAGTTTTCTGCCTTAATTTGTATGGTGTGTGTCTTGGTAAGCAGGGGACTTATAACTAGGTGAGTCTGATGAGCCTTTTGTTTCTAAATTACTTGGTAAAAGGTGTTTTTGAGATGGGTTTAAGGTTTTTTTCTCAAGTATATTAGATGCCATCTGAAGTCTCCTTTCTTTCTTCATTCATTAAAATATGTTTCTCAAAAATTCAGCAAAGGCGAACTTTAAATGATATCTCATTGAAATGCATGCTGTTCCAAAATAGTGAATTACACGTTGATAATCTTACCACTATTTCAGTGCAAGAGGGATAACATTTAAATGTCACTCACTGGCGCCCTGCCAGCTCCTCGAGAGTACCTTATAGGCCCATGACAACCCTGGTGTCACCGTGACCCAGGATTTCAGTCTCTGCTCTTCTAAGTCCAGAACCTCAGTCTTATTATCGAATTAAGCTAAAGTCAGCCATCTTCTGCAGAGGCGGGGTGTGCCTGGCACATGGATTCATCTTTTTTTCCCCCGGACGTGGCCGCAGATTGACAAGATCTTGTTCTTGGGCTTCCAAAGGCTGGTTTCTGTGCAGGTCACTCCCTCTTCAGTTTACTCATTTCATTTTCTTCTTAAAATGGGTTGTAATACTCTGGGTGCATTTACAGCTTCCTGTTAACCCTATTTTATGGTTAAATGGACAGTGCTAGGCAAAAGTGTTAATTCCGTATTCTATGCTGCTTTGTTGTTAAAGAAATATTCTAAATCTCTATCTTGCTAACAGAAAAAACAGAAATTGAAGTAGATCATTTTATAGCAAAAGGTAGTTAATGCAGCTTCTTTTGATACTCACATTTAGCCTTCAAGTTACAAGATTTAAGCATACATTTTTCTGGACAGACTGAAAATCATCATGATTTTATCAAAACTTGGAAGTAAGAAAGACGTAGGGAAAATTTAAAGTACAAATCAACTTAAAATTAATAAAAGAAAAATACATAAAGCAACTTTAATTTTGACGAGTATGAAGCTAATTATTTTATGTTGCTAATTAAAATCAGCCACACTCGAGAATGCCGACATTCACTCCCCTCGCTGATGACTACGCACATCGTTGCAACTTTGTCGTTCACTCTCATGCCGGCTTGATTGTGACAATCGTGGACAGCAGTGTGTAAGCACAGGATGAGGCGCACGGCTGTACTTTACATCTTAGCAAGGTGCCTTTTCCTGGCCTCATTGCTCTGCCGCTTTTACAAATGTTTGTTTGGAAAGAAATGACCTATTGAATCACAGCTTAGGGACCTGTAAGAGTGGCACCGAGCATCCTTTCAGAGGAGTTCCTCCAAGTGTAGCTGGTCCCTTGGCCATCAGGTGAAGCAGATCAGAGCTCCCCCTCCAGGGGGCGCTGTTCCCATGCCGTCTGTGTGGGGGCGTGTGCGGAGCACAGCATCTCTGACTCCCGGGAGGACACAGGTGTTCATGCGACATGCGACATCGGTGACTCTGAGACTCCTTTCTTACTGTAGAGATTTTACCGTTTTGTACTAAATTTGCCTAGTGAATACATGCCTTTTTACATTCTTTTGGTCGACACTTAGTTTTTCTTATACTTTACTGTGTTTGAGAAATAAATTTGAATATCTGTGCATCATGAAAGTAAAATTAGGCATATGACACAATATATGCTAAAAAGATAATTTCATTGATTAAAAAGTTACCTTAATATTGAAACCATTTCCATCTGTTCCTTGACAGATTCTATCTGATCATTTCAGTGTCCAACAATAGTTACTGTTAATCGTCACTTTTCCCCCACAGCAACCATATGAGATAGATAATCTTGTGTGATACCCTGTTTACAGATGAAGAAACTGAACTTTGGAGTGACAGGTAGCTTCTGAAGGTCACACGCAGCAGACGGTTGTACCCCTGCTCTATGAGGGCCTGTGCTCCCTTCACTCGCTGCCCTGAAGTCAGATCCAGGCATTGGAGTGTGCCCGTGTGCCCCTGGGCCTGTGTATAGTGTCAGCCTCCGTCATGGTGGTTCCTCTGAAGATGAGCTTCTGCCACCCAGAGAGGCAGCCGATGTGGACAAGGCTCCCTTCCCCAGAGCAGCTGTCCTCAGGGACGCCCTCCCTCACCACGCTCTCTAAGTTCTCCTTGCTTTGTTTCCCTTCATGGTCCTTAGCACCACGTGACAGCATCTAGATCTATTTCTTTGCATATATCCTGCCACCTGAATGTAAGCTCTCTGCCTTTATTCACGGCCGAATCCCCAGCCGTTAGCACAGAGCTGGCCTTTAAGAGGCCCTTAAGAACTAGTTAAGTGAATGAAGACACAGAGACACTGGTGCACCTTCTTGACCCTGCCTTGAAGCTTGATGGCCATTGGGTTGACTACTCAAGGCTTAACAATTCTCTTTGGGAGGTGAAGCTAAGGCTCTTTTGTGTCTGTTTCTGCACTGAGCTGGCATTACCGTATAGTTAAATTTTTTAAGGAGTTAATTTTTGTAACGTGGAAAAAAACTACCAAAAGTGAAATGCTGAAGTCATACTGTAAGGTAATAGGTCTTTCCTCTTCTTTTATAAGCTTTATGTAATATTATTATTACTTTCACATTTTAAGACTTTTTAAAATGCATGTTAACCTAGGAAAGATATTGGGCCTTATATATCAGTTCATGAAACAAATTATCTCTAGTCCCACAGATAGTAGGGTCACTGCACCTTGGGGTAAGTCAGCTTTATTTTGACCGTGTGTTTGCGGTCTTACTGACTCAACCAGTTACCCTCCTAAAGCAGTGCCTCTAAGAGACCAGCGCTGTGTGATGGGCCTGAGCAGAAAGGTAGAGTTGGAAGAAGGTTTTTGAAATGTAACTTTTTTTTTCCAACACAGAAAGGATCTTACTTAAACATGGTAACCAGCAAATAATCACTTGAAAAATGCTCAAAATCATTTGTCATTAGGGAAACGAAAATGATTAGGGAAAGCCACAATGATATCCACTACACACCTACTGGAATGGCTAGTATTTTTTTAAACTTGGCGGTATCAAGGACGTAGTGCAATTAGAACTCTCATACACTTTGGGGTAGAGTTTCTTAGAAAGTTAAACATGCACTTACCATACAACCCAGCATTCTCATTCCTAGGGGTTTACCCAGAGAAATGAGACATGCGTCCACACAAAGACCTGAGTGCAAACGTTAGCAGCTTTATTCCTAATTGCCAAAAATTGGAAACCCCCTAAATGTCCACAGAATGGAATATTACTCAACAACAAAACAGGACACACCACTGATATGGGCAACCATGTGGATGAATTTCCAAGGCGTGATGCTAAGTGAAGGGAGCCAGACACAGGAGGCTGCCTGCTATGTGACTATTTATGTGATGTTGTGGAGAAGGCAGAGCTGTAGGAAGATAATCAGGTCCTTGGTTGCCAGGCGTGGGGACGACATCGACCACAAAATGGCAGCTTGTTGCCATGAGAGAAATATCCCATGTCTTGACCGTGCTGGTGGTTACAGGTGTGTATGGGGTTGTTATTGTATGTAAATTCTATCTCAATAAACATGACGTTAAATAATAATATGTAGTAGATGGCTATAAAAAGTGGTGCACATCATTGGCTAAACAAGATAAATGCATATTTAGCCCTAATTAACGAATATGTTTATCATAATATATAGCTAATTATCCATTTATTTTTTCCTACCCAGGAAAAAATAAATTTTCTATGATTTGTGCACCATTTTACCCTCCACAGCACAGAGGAATAATAAGGAACCTTGCATGTAATAGTTGTTCAAAAGTAATTGTTGAATGATCAAAACTGAGAAGCAAATTTCATATGTGAGTGGAAACATTTAATAATTTAATAAAAGCAGTAAGCTTGAAATATTGATATAACTAGCAGATTTAAGTATTCTAGAATCAGGTAAGAATTATTTGTGATCTTCCTAAAATGATAATGGTGACATGAATTGAGTCTAGCTCCTGCTTCCTCTATCTGGTGCTTGAATATAACTCCTGGTGGGTTGAAATCGAAATTCATTCGGTGACCAATTTTCCAAAGTGGGTGTGCCAAGATGAACCCACTTGAAAACTGTGGCTCTTGGACTTGGCTGCAAGACCCGTCCAGCTGAGGTGGGCTGGCCCAGCGTCTGCTGCCTTCGTTGTGCTTAATGCTGGATCCATCTGTTTTCTGTCAAAGCTAGTGCCAACAAATTACTAATCTATTAGAGAAACATGGAAATAAGATTGCACTTCTCATTCCTGGCTTTTCCTCTTATATTTTGCTTGGCTTACGTATTTGGTTTTTATTTATTTTGGGGAGAAAGATATGTTATCACATAGGCAAAGAGTTGGAGGGGGCATGAATCATTTTTCACTCCTTCCACACATTTTTAAAAGATTATGGGGAAAGATCATATCAGTGGTTACTGATAATTTTGTGACTGTTTTTGATGATGATGGTGATAGCAGCTGTCATTTCTTAGGTGACTATGATTGGCACTGTACTAGTCACTTTCTGCCTCCCCCCCATTATTATCATTACAAATGGCAAAACTGTTGTTCAGAGAGATTAAATAAACTTGCTCAAAGTCATGTCGCTGGGAAGTGTCAGGACCAGTATTCACACCCAGATTCTAGAGCCCGTGCTTTACCCGGTGCTGCCTCTTAAGCCACTTACAGCCTTTAGAAACCATTTTTATCCAGGCATGTGAGTTTAATGAGGAAAGTCGTTAAAGTTTCAAGGAGAAGAAAAGGGGACTTTGTATTTCTTCTACCAAATAGAGACCTCTATAATTAGAGCATATTCCCTTGACATGTGCTTTTGAGTGCCAATTCATGGAATCAACCCAACTGATTCAGGAAAGAGAGACTGGGAGCCCGGTTCTCAATGGGCCTTTCTAAGTACAAGTGCGTGCATGCGTGCATGGGTGTGCACGGTTGTTGTGCTCCAATGCATCCTCCACCCCACTACAGAATGCTTCCTGCTGTAAGACGAAGGCCAGCTGCTGAATTGAGCAAAGCTATTGAAACGTAGTTCGTCTCTTTTCAGTACATCCCGTGAATGAGAAGGATGGACGTAGGGTACCGGGTAACTGACCATCTCAGTCATGTCTTTCCTGGTGTTCATTAAGATAGAGCCCCTGACTGCCCGTTAAACCCAAAGCGCAAGAACCCAGCATGACAGCATCCCTCTGTTCCAACTAGAAGCACCGTTCACCAAAATCAGGACCCTTCTCCAGTAAAACTGTGTTGTGGGCATAGTCTGCAATAGCTATGTCTAAATCTTGTTTTCTAAAACAAGATTAAAGTGTTGTTTCATTTCCTTCGAAAGCAAAGGGTACATATGTTTTCACTGAATAAAGTTTCCTACCAAATGAGTCACTTACCAAGTGTTGGGGGAGGGTGGAAACTAGCTAGGGAGTAATAGCATGACTATGTGAATTAATTTCATTTGCATTCAAACTGTGAATGAGTTTATTTATTTTTAATAAAAGCAGGAGCCAAAAAGGAGCATTGTATTTCACTGATGTTATCAGATAATCTGGAAATGAGGGCATGTGAGGTCAGTAGGGGGCAGGGAGGAGTCTTAATTCTGCTCACAGAAGAGTTCTGAGGACTGGTGCTTCGAGAAAGTGTGGGAAGAGCCCGGACACAGCAGCCTGCCCACTGCTCTTGTCCCTCCCAACCGGCGTCAGCATAAGGTGCCCTTTACGCCGAGATGGTGTGGCAGGGAAACAGACTGGGGACCGTATGTGTGGTCCCGTGGGATGGAGATTCAGAAGCAACTTAAGAACTTTTTATGCAGAACTTTGAAACTCTGTGAATAATTGTGATAAACAGTGAATGTTTGACCCTGTACTTGAAAACTGTATAAGTTTGATTATTTCTGCAAAGGCAGAGTATCACGAAAAAGCAGTTTCATTTGAGGGGCTGGCCGTCAAAGACTGACTCGTATGCAGCTTGGTGGCACCGGAGGTAATTTACGGCAAATCCTTCCTTCTGTTCCCTCTCCATTTTCCAGTCCTTAGGTTGCCAGTGCCTCGCTCTGTTATTCCTCTTCATCCTTTCTTTAGCCTTCTGGTGGATATTTACGGTCAAAGAAGCTGCTGGCTTTAACAAGTCACTTTCTGTGCAGGCGGAGCACTTTATTAGCGTGTCCCAAGATTGGTCTATAGGAGGGTCAGCAGGTTATGGCCCACTTTGGCCCGCCACCTGTGTTTGTAAATAAAGTTTTATTGGAACACACAGACACTCCCATTTGTGTCTGTACCGCCTCTGGCCACATCAGCGCTACAATGGCAGTTTAGTTGTGACAGTGACCAATCTGGCCCAAAAAGCCTAAAATATTTACTCTGCAGCCCTTTACGGAAAGTGTGCCCACCCATGGTCTGTGTGAACAGTGACCTCTGCACCATCTGCCGTGAATAGTACACTTAAAGGGCAACAAATCAGAAAGCTCACAGGATGCACCTAGCAAAGAGCAAGCACCCAGTCAGGGTTGAAAAGTCTGGATTTCTTGCAGATTTGTGGGTGATGCAGCCTTGGATGTGTGGACTTAAGAAAGCCTGGCTTTACGATGATGATGGTCTTGTTACATCAGTGGGTTTTCCGTGAGCATTGGCGAGGCCGCGGTGGTGCTGGTGTGCAGGCTCTGCATGGCGCTCAGACGGCTCGGGTGCAGACCTTGGCTCCTCCACTTGTTAGCCACGTGACCTTGGGAGAAGCTACCCAGCATCCTGTGCCTTGGGTTGCTCATCTCTAACAGGATTAGAATAGTAGGGACCACTTACTAGGCTTGATGTGAGGATTAAGTGAGTTAGTACGGAGAACTTGGAACTGAGCTTAGCACATTGTAAAAGCAAACACTGGATATTGACTGTAGTTACTAATCAAATCCAGTTTCTGCTGGAAAACCAGGAGAAGCGCCTCCTTATCTTCAAAATAAACCTGAAGCTTGGAAGCCTGATACCCCGGCCCTGCTGAATCTGGCCTCTTCTCTCTGTGCCCACTTCACAGCCCCACGGAGCTCATCAGTGACTTTGTCTTGAGTATGTCAGTCTGTCTGTCTGTGCCATCGTCTGTGCCTCTCCCTCACATGCTCTCTCCCCACCCTTCTGCCTTTTTCACATCCAACAATGACACTTGTCCGTTTGTACACCCATGTTTGGGGTACTTTACGTGTAGTATATCATTTAACCCTACTGGCAGCTCTTCAAGTAGACAGTGTTAGAGAGAGTTAGTCCTGTCTTACAGAGAAGAGAATGAAACAGAGATGAGAACGACTTACCTGGGGTCACGTAGGTGGTAAATGCCGAGCCTTTGCTCCACTCCAGCTCCCCGAGCCTGCCCGCATGGACTCCTGAGCTTGCAGCCCAACAGCGGCTCTAAGAAATTTCCACTGAACCCCCCTGCCACGGTGACCCCCTGCATCCCCCACCCCACGCAGACTTGTGCTTAATTCCCTTGCACTTTTCACAGTGCGTTATCATTTTGTTTTTGCTTTTGTATTTTTTCTCATCTTACCCCCGCTCCTCCACCTCTAACACACACACACCACAGACAAACACACACTTAGACTGTGAGCTTCTTGAGTGCAGGAGTTGGATAATTGGATTGTATTTAACTTTATAGCCCCTGTGCCTAGAACAGTGATGTTCTATGAATGAGGAGATTCTTCCAGAAAATCGTAAGGACTGATAGAGAAACGTAGATCCATATTCTACAAACACTTGTCTGTTTACATTTATTTTATTTCTGCAGTCATTTCTTGGAAGGCAGCAGATTTTCTTGGTTAATTATGTGAGTTTCAGATCAGTTTGCTTGAGCTTGAATCCCGACCTACTTGTGTTAATTTTCTTCATTTGTGAATAGCATCATGGGCGTATCTATATTTCATATGGTTATTGGAGAAATGAATGAAATCATTGATGCAAACCACTTGACCCCGTGTCTCATTCGTAGTATGGCTCAGCAATTATCATCTGCAATTATTGTCATTGGAGTGGCATTATGTGTGCCTTCAATTTACTCGAATTTAATTTGTGTACACTCAATCAATGTAAAAGGTGTGGAAGGAGAGAAAATGAAACTATTGAAATAGTTTGCGCCATTACAGCTGCCATCCTACTCCGTGAGCGTGTGCCCCAGTGTGAGCAGGGGTGGGAGGTGTGATTGGGGTTCCTCACCCCAGTCTCAGGCCCTGCCTGCTCCCCTGGTGCCAACATCTCACCATGTGGAGTATCATGCTAGTGCTTGAAACCGTCTCATAAGACATGGCACCAAGCACAAGCCAGCCACTTTATCTGGCACTCAAGCAAAAAGCACCAGTGTTCCCAACACCAGAGTAAAACTGACTGCCAGACTAATGTCCAGGTTCCATGTGACACCACCCGTGGGATTTGGGAGGATAATTTTCACTGTCGGTGCGTTTTGTTTTAACACACTGTCTTTCTGGACCCTTTATCATAACTGTCGAATGTCTAGTGATGATTGGTACAGTCTCAGAGTGGTGCTCACCTAAGGACTGGGGATGGAAATGATTATTTTGGTTAAAATGTAAGAAGGTGAGGTGTTGGATGTGTTGAAGCTACGCTCCATGCTGGCATCGCTGTTCTATTCCTGTTCGTAGATTTAATGTTGTAATGACTAGCCTGGATTCCCCTCCACGTTACAGTGGTCCTGGGTGGCTCTTTGCCTTTGGAATGTGCAGAGAAAGCATATTTTGAGACTGCCAACCTCATCAGCACCAACAGGGGAAGTGTTAATAAGGATAATGACTGATACTCTGTGTTGATCACATTGTTGGACCTAAAGTATTTCCAGTGAATGCTTTCACAAGTCCAGATATTAAGTAAAAGGCTTTCATTTGTGTTTGCTTTTTGTTTAGGTAACTACTCCAGACCCCCAACGTATAGTGGGGTGCCCAGTGCAAGCTACAGTGGCCCAGGGCCCGGCATGGGCATCAATGCCAACAACCAGATCCATGGACAAGGGCCAAGCCAGCCCTGTGGTGCTATGCCCCTGGGACGAATGCCATCGGCGGGGATGCAGAACAGACCATTTCCTGGAAATATGAGCAGCATGACCCCCAGTTCTCCTGGCATGTCTCAGCAGGGGGGGCCAGGAATGGGGCCACCAATGCCAACCGTGAACCGTAAGGCTCAGGAGGCAGCTGCTGCAGTGATGCAGGCCGCTGCAAACTCGGCGCAGAGCAGGTATGCCGTCGGGGCGGGCGGTCTGTGTGTGGACGTGTGAGCTCGTGCTGGGCACAGAGCTGCGTCGTCTCTTGGGTCCCACAGGGGTGGAGAGCAGCAGGGTGTAATTTCGCTTGGCTGTTCCTTTTGTGTTAAATATATTCTGTACCACAAAGATCAGAGAAAGAAATGACCGTGATCTATGAAACATTGAGGAAGGAATCTGAGTGGTGGGCAAGTCAGTTGTGGAAGCTTCTTTGAAATGGCTGTGAACGGTCATTGCAGCCAGTAGCCCAGAGGCAGTGACATCGGGAGTGTCTGTGTGGTTCCATTTAAAACAGCGAGGTTTAGACAGCAAATTCTGAAGCCTAAAAACTAGTTAAAATCTAAAATACAAAAAAGAACCTCCCTCATTTTTACCCCCACCACAAAAATCTTTATAAAATAGAAACTTTGGATATGCACCTATGTGTATTGTGTGTGTTTGTCTAAATGTATATGTGTGAGGTTTATACACTGCATATTCTTATGTTGTATTTTATTTTTCTGGGCATACCTCTCTATCTGTCCAAACCAAAATATAGTTAATAAAGCAAAGATAATATTTCAGCAAGTTTAAGTTGATAGAGCAAAATTTAAGCTTCAATTACTTACTTGTTTTTAATCCCGATTTTTAAAATTAACTCTTGAAGTAAATACTTGGCCTGTATAAAAGTTTATCCTTAATTAACAGTTTATGAGGCAAAAGTGAATATATTCTAAAAGAAGCACATGTAAATATGTTTCAAATTATGTTTAACATATGTTAAAATATGTTTTAAAACAAAGCACATTGAAAGATATGTGTGAAGATACGGTATCTTCTGAAGAAAAGAGAAGATTCTGATTTTTGTCAAAGGGAAATAAAAGCTACTGTGTGTGTGTTCGTGTGTGTACGTGTGCGTCTGTGTTTTTAAATGTGTCCCTTTGTTACTTTTCCCCTAAAGCTATTTGGGGCATGTTAGGGGTCCCTCCAGTCTCACCATTGGCTCCAAATGATAATACATTTCCCAATAATAAGGAATCAAAAGGAAAATCAGTCATTCTCTCTCTCTCTCTCTCATCCACATTATAGTTATTTAAAATCTTCTGAACCCCAACAGCATACCTCTGAATCGAGTCTACACATGCTTTAGGGGATGTTTTAATAAGCCTGTCTATGAAGACAGGTTTGGCTGGTCCAATGGAAGGTCTCGTTTAGGTTTAAATGAGTTGTCCATGGTTGCAACTCATAAAGCACAAGTTATTTTCTTTTTGAGTAGAAAGTACTTGATTGCCTTTGAGATGAAGCTTTGGATAGTGATCTGGGAAGAAGATACCCATCGAGATTAAGGCATAATTGTTTGCTGAGAAAGTCCTGCTATGCTTCCTTTCTGAATCAGCTTATATCTCATTTTATATAAATTAATATATAAATACACATCCATGCATTTTCGTTTTCTATTTCTAATCAGTGGAGCATTTCAGAGCCTTCCTTCACATCCTGCCCATTTGAGCTTTCCAGGAGTTTAAATGGGGAGCGTATATTTCGGCCTTTACCAAAGTCACAGCTGTCAACTGAGATCTGACAATCTTACTTTTCTCTCTCCTTTGCCCTGTCCCCCACCCTTTTTTTTTTTTTTTTTTTTTTTAAGGAATGTTATCCAGTCCCTCCCGGGCAGCTGCATGGTACAGAGTCTCTGCCCCATTCTGTAACCCTCCACACCCCTGTGTGGGCATAACAATGGAAGGGGGATTCATACTTGTCTACAGAGCAAATCCAAAGTTGTTCTTCTGTTCTGCTTTAGGCCACCATACATTAGGTCGCCTGCTTATCCCAGCCAGTCTGGGGCTGGCGGACGCCCCCTGTTTTCTTCCCAGCACCCCAACTATGGCACCTCTCAGGCTCCCGTCCTGCACCAGCCTGACCAGTACGGGTAGGTAGCGACACCCCCTGACTTGCTGCGGGACTGGGCCTTTTTTTAAACTGTTAATGACCGTGCCATCTGGCTGCGAAAAGGGACACCCAAAACGAGAAAGGGAAAGACCTAGAAGGAACGCCATCTCAGAGGGGGTTGTCTTTCCGTTCATTTCTGTTCGTTTCGGGGTTTTTGTTTGTTGCGTTCTGTTTTGTTTCTCACTCTTATTAGCGGAACTGTGGTAGTTTGGTGGGGGACCCGCATGCGTCCCCCAGACCCTGTCTTTGCACGGCTTCCGCATGGCTTCTCTCCCTCATGCCTGAGCGGGAAAGACAAGCTTTTATCTACGTGAAAGTAAGGAAATCACCTCCTCTGGCGTCATTTCCCCCATTGTCGTCGTTGTGTTGTCTAGGAACTTGTGTCGTGTAGCACTGTTATGATGACTGTGTTATTGTCATTCCTGCCACCACAATGACCTGCTCCCACACGCACCCCTGAATTCAGAGCATAGGAACCATATTGGAAGAGGGTCTCCCTGCATGAGACATGACAATGTTATTACAGGACTTCTGAGGGGTTTCTTTATATTGTCACCGCGCAAACATCCATGCCAAAGATTTCTATTTCCTTCTCCCAAGGAATTTTAGAATATTGAAGTCACCAGGAAAATACAACCAAATAATCCAACACAGAATTTTCTCTCTAAACAGTGTTGCCATATTATTAATTACAACACAGGAATTACATACAGCAACAAAAAGTGTCTCTCGTCTTTTCTACTACAAAACTGTATAATATCAGCCTGTCACCATTTTTAGGTTAGTAAATGCTCTTAAAGTACATTATTATTGAGTGATTTACTAAGCAAAAGTATTACTGGTATGATTTTGCATGTAGTAATGGTGAGATTATCCTACACAGGTGGAATCACATTCAGTAGTTAGTTTCAGTAGAAATATATCACATTTTTGGTTAAAAATAAAATGAAGCAGTCAACTAGCTTTGTTTAAAGACGAAACCTAGAGAACTCTGCTTTCGCTACTTGTTATGAATACATGACACAGAGAGCTTTTCAATAGTTTTATATTCAGCATACATTTATTTAGACAGCAAGAGCAAATGATAATTTTGCAATTGAGAGTTCTAAATCCTGTAAACATGGTCCTAAATGTGGACTAACAAATATAGAATTCTGTAAACAGAATCCTAAGAGTGAAATAGCGACTAGAGAATTAGGTAAATACTTATTTGGGGGAAATTATCTTTTCCTCCTTTTTCCTTTCTTGTGGTACCGTCAAGGTCACTTCATGAGTCAGTAGGAAGATGGCAGGGGGGGAAGAAAAGCATTTATCATCAGCTGCTAATCCATAGGATATGTCCTTTACCAACTCAGGAGTCCTATTTAGACCCACAAGCTAGTTTGGCTGTGCCTTGCCAAGCCACATTAAGCAGCTGTGTAAAATGAATTTAAATGGCATGCATCAGCATACAATCTCTTCCACTGGGGCAGAAAATCAATGTTAGCTAACCAGCACAGGAAGATCAAATCTGCCTTTCAGCCAGCAGCATCCAGATAGCTTCCTCAGAATACGACACCTCCTCCTTAATTAAAAATAAGAAAAAGAAAGATGGTGGAGTTATTCTATGTAAATCTGACAGTGCACTCCTGGCAAAGGCTCCTCTTTGCAGCCCTCTCCTTGTTCTGGATTTTGCCTTTCATGCCTACAATGTTCTTTCTAAAAAAGAAAGAAAATAAAGTTTTATTTCTATTTTAAATCTTCCTTCCTTTGCCCTTTGCAATGCACATAACCTGTTGTGCCTTTTTTTTTTTTAAGCAGAAGCTTGAATGTGAAAAAACATGTATACTACATGTTTTAGTGCTTTGGGTTAAGAAATTTGATTTTCAACTTGCTTTTGCTTTACTTAACAGCTCATTGCAGCAAACTCGTGTTTTGGCTTTTGTTTTTGTTTTCTTCCCTCGTTGAAAAGCCAGTTCACTAAACGTCAGTTTCTCTTTTGGAGAAGTGGCTCAAGGCTTTCAGAAACACAGGATTCCCAGAGTTTGATGTAATGACTTTTTTCTCAAGTCAGAACCCCAAAGGGCGTAGAGTCTATGAAAAGAATCTGAAAGAGACAAATTAATGATGAAGGTAGTGAGTGAGTGTGTGCGAGTGTGTATGCACATACATGTGTGTGCATAATTAGACGGAAGCAGAAGGCTCAATGTGAAAATGAAGGATTATGGCCATTATGCTTCAGGCTTCCTCAGCTAGTTGAATATAAGACGGTATAGAGAAAAAACACACAGCTTTAACTGGCTGGAAGCCGTTTGACTAATTCCTTTTTTCAGAAAAACCCACCTGCTACATTGAATAAGTTAAGGGAACATAGAGATGAATTGTTTTTTCTTTTTCACCTTTTGAGTAAGGGAATCCCTCATTTTGTATCAGAGTTTACAACAGAATGTGGTGAATCTTAGTGTTCAAGTACTAGATTAACTGAGTTATAATATCCAGTCTTTTTTTTTTTTTTAAGATTGGCACCTGAGCCAATCTTGATTGAGTCAAACAGATTGGCATCTGTTTTCAATCTTCTTTTTTTCTTCTTCTCCCCAAAGCCCCCCAATACATAGTTATATATTTTAGTTGTAGGTCCTCTGGTTGTGCTATGTGGGACACCACCTCAGCATGGCTTGATGAGCGGTGCTAGGTCCACGCCCAGGATCCGAAACAGCGAAACGCTGGGCCACCGAAGCAGAGCACGCGAACTTAACCACTCAGCCACGGGGGTCGTTTGAAATTAACAATTTATACATAATATCCATCCAGGACCCCCCATGCACTCCGGTAGACTTTTTACTCAGAAAACACATTGCCGTGTTCAGTTGTATAGCATTTCTAGTTCATATAGGATTCTTTTGAAGTAATGAGAAACAGAGAGTTGGAAATATTAGTCGATCTTACTAAAACCCTGGTTCAGGGATGGCAGATGACTTTCAGTCTGTTCTGATGGCTGTCTGGAGCATCATGTTGGAAGGATTCTGAGACATGGTCTGAGCGGAGGAGAGCCAGAGTCGGCCAGAAGTTTAGGAAAGACTGGCCACCAGCTTCCTAAAGAAGCGTTGCCATGAATTCCGGCTACAACGTAGTCTTCAGTGTTTTTTGAATGACTGAGTCCACTATCAGTGTCCTTTGTACTTAAAGCACACACACCCTCGTAAAATAAATTTCCCTCAGTCATTTAGTGTGTTTTGCATCCATTCATTCATTCTAGGTGCATCTGTCAGTGTCCAGCAGTTGGCATCTCTGCCAAATACAGCTGATTTGTAGATTTGGATATTTCAGACTTATCCAGTTTTTTTTCTTGGGAGTAAGCTCCAAGGATGATGTGTGACCTCAGCGAACTCACAGAAGGCCTGACAAGCCCTCCCTCTTTAGGCCAGGATAGATTTTCATTCCTTGAATTCAGCCCCCCACAGCACCTCCTGTATACATCAACTTTAATCAAGTCTTTGGTGACTTGAGATGGTTTGTATCAAAGTTCTGGCCCAGATCTTTAAGATAATAATAGCTTCATAAGAATAGGCTCCAAGAGGATGTAGAGTTTCAGTTGTAGAATAATAGAATTTTAGAGCTAGAAGGATGTTAGATGTCATCCATTCCTACCCCTCGATGTTGTGGTGGAGGAAACGAAGACCTACAGTGTTACCTGCTCAGGTCACTTAGTCAGTCACAGGGAGGGCAGAGCAGACCCCAGGGCCCTGTCTTATTCTATGGCTCTTCCTTCTACTAGTGCTGTCCCTATAGATTGTCCCTTAAAAGAAAATAATCTCTTAATTTTAGTTCGCCCTCGTGTCTAAAGGCAATTCTGTTAGAACCCAAGTACTCAGCAGGGTCATTGTGCAGATCCTGCTTATTACATCGAGGTCTGGATTTTTTTCCTCAGCTCAGCCTTTGCTGCCCCTGGAAGGGAGTAACAGCTTTGCACACTCCCACTCAGGCTCCACGTGCAGCACAAGTAGTTTGTTTCTGGAACCACATGCCTTGTAAGATGGAGTGACAGTTTACTTGAAGGCACACAGATGGGGTTGAATTTCTGTCCTTCTCATCCTTCAGTTGCCCACCAGTAACACTTTAGCATTTCCCATTCTTGGACTGGAGTGTAGCTGTGAAAGTAAGAATTCTGAATCGTGCAAGAATATAAATAGAAGTCGGCGTTTTTACCTGGATAAGTGCATACACCTCCATGATGATGACACAAGCGATGTCTGTCCTCTTGCTGTCCTCGAAGGCTCCCCAGTGGACCAGAAGGAGGGAAGTGCTCAGACTTCTTAGTTTTGAAAAGAGTGAGTCAATATGAGAGTCTTATTACTCTTGCCTGGAAGGGAATTTTTACACCGAACATCACAACCATGAGTCTGGAGACCTACATTTCAATCCTTACGTCATACCAAAAGCTAGAATCTGAAACTACTTTCAAAATGTTTTTGTTTTTAGTAAAAACAGGAGGTTGGGAATTTTAATTAACTTTATTTTGAATCTTAGCCTCTCTTCAACAGGGTCAGTACATTCCATGACGTCTTAGCCATAAAGTAGATTGCTCAGTAGCAGCCTGACCATATGGATGTTGAAGTGGCTGAATGTTTTGTGAGTTTGAGCAATGGAACAGCTGGCTCCACTTACAACACTGATGGATCGATCTGTCCTCTTGGGCATGCATAGCACTTACATCTGTGTCTCATGTGTACCCCACATACACACACACCTTCCAGCAACTATTCCTTAGTGAAGTGTATTTATAATTCATTTCCCCTGTTGCTATTTGCCGGCAAAGCACTTTTTTCCTATTATTTTCCTCTGAAGCCAGTATGACGTGATTCTGCCGATGGGGAAGGAGCCACTGATGTGGAAATTCATTAATGGAGATAGTGCATTAAAATGTCAAAGAGAGGGGGCAGAAACTTCTAAATGTGTCAAGCCCCAGCTATAGTGGGCTCCATTGGCCCGAAGGGCTGTGAGTGATGTGTATTAACTAAGAATTTAGCCCCTTGGACTTTGGACAATTAGGTTTTAAAATAATAGCTATGATTTGAAAAGTCACATTATTGAAAGACAGAGAAAAGATTTCAAAGACTTAAATAGAGTTTTTATTTCCGCAATTAAATGTGAGCCGTTGTGTTATCATCTAAACATGGTACTTTGATTTTTTCGCCCCTTTTTCCCTTCAAAATTTAGAATTTGAATGAATATTATTATGTTGGTATTTTAAGATTATGATTTCAATCAATCTTTCAGAGTTACAGAACTATTATGGTAGCCATAAAGTACATTTATTAGTCTTCAAATTGAAAAGTAGTAAAACACTAATTTTTAAAAGACCAAGAGAGACTTTTTTTTTTTAAGTTTAATGAGATCCAAGGAATCAGTGTATGAAACGTACAGCAAACCTGTAATAGACTAGAGTCTGTGAAGTTCCCTAAATGACTGACTATTACCTAGAGATTTTTAAACGTACACACACCCTCCCTACAGCCATGGAAGGGCTGAGGCTCGTGAACCTGTATTTTTCATAAATCCCCTGGGTGATTCTGGTGTAGAAAGCCGGCGCGTGTCTGAGGATCGGCATTTGGGGTTTCCTGCTCCTGAAGAACAGTAATGAAAAACACGGGGAGAGGAGGCAGGAAAGTGGGCACTCGGATTCCCAGTTTTTTACACCTTCTCCCTGGTGGACGCTGAAGGAGGAAAATACTGGGCAGGGCTGGGGATGCTGGGTGGAATGAGGAGGAATGAATGTTGGTATCGACCCAATACCATAACCCAGGCTTTGGTCATCTCTTGACTCCTGGCAAAGTCTGTCCCTAAATCCCTCTCTTTCTGCCTTTTCGCATCCTCTCAGACATCAGTGTCCTCCTCCTACTCTGAAATATTCCAAGCTCCCCAGCACACCTAGACCAGGCTTCTTAATTCAGAATGTCTTCTAGCCATGTCCCAGTCTGAACCTCACAGCTGGGTGCTGTCCTCGTGGTGTAAGATAACTCAGCATGATGTATGTATTGGGTCCGGGCCCTTATTAACTGGCTGAGTCTCCCATCAGTGGAGTGTGGGCCCTGTTAACTTGTCTAGGCCACTTGTCTTCACATCTCACCTCTTGACCCTCCCAACATCTCTGCCCCACATACCCACACATCCACACCAGACAAACTAGAATGATCGGACCTAGAATCAGCATTGGAGGCCGCCTGTCACCGGGGAAAAGTCAGCAGCACAGTCCGGCCAATCCCAGCCATAAAGTTATCAAAGGATAGGATTGTTGAAATCACGTACATCTCACATAGTCGCATTGGCGCCTCATTGCCAACCTGCAAGGCTGTGGGGCTGATACCAGGAAGTGTTGAGTTGTTCTCAGCCTGAAATCTGATCACCTCAGCAGTGTTCTGGACTGAAGGCAACAGGAACAGTTTGTCAGTGCCGAGGAAGATATGATCTGCATCTTAGTCTCTCCCAGTCTGGGGTTTGGGAAGTGTCGTGGGTGACCGTGTGAAGATCACAGGTGAGGGGCTGGACCCTCGGGCTGCCCCCAGGGCCTCTCAGCTGGTCTGTCAAAGACCGTGGGAGCCACTCCCTGAGGCTCCTCTTAATCTTGACCTTCATTTTTATTTTGAACTCCACTTCCGTTACATAGCTGAAAAAACCCAACCAAACAAAAACCCACAACTACAAAACCATGAGGTTTTGCCCCTTGCTTTCAAAACTAACTCTTACTGGATTGCCTCTGGTTGTTAAATTCCCATCAAGAAAGAACTTGCCGGATCCTACCTTCTCCTACTCCTCAGGCCAGAGCAATGGGCGAGAACATAGGGAACTGTAGTTTTGCTCAGCTTCAGGCCTTTCCTGCAACAGTTTTCACCCTAATTCTGAACAGTGTTTTTGCTTAAACAAGTTAAGTAACTTTATGACCCAGGCCACCTTTAGCTCAGGAAATCTATAAGAATTTTAGGAGGGCTTTTTTTTAATTATAAGTAACTATATTGATATATTTCTGTGGCAAAGTATATGGGATGGAGATCTTGGGACCCCAATTCTTTTTTTTTCAGCCAACAGACTGGTCTGTTAAGGTACAAGAGGTCTATGAACACGTGCCATCTATGCGTTTTTAATTATCTCACCCTAAAACATTACTCAGATGAGTTTGTTGCTGTTGCTACTCAGCTTCCCAGTGTTTGTCAAGCTGATGTGCTCCCTGTGTGTGAGGTGCCCAGCCCTCTCAGGAGACCCATCTTTACATTCATCCCCTGGTCAGTTCAGTCCCTTAAACCTCGTACCCAGGAAGGGGGTGTCCTGGCATAAGGGGTGGGTACTCCTGCCACTGAAAAGGAATCGCCCTCCTTGTCATTTAATCTGGATCTTTTCCTAATGGTATTATGATCTCCAGATAAACTTTTTTTAAGTAAAGATCTTTCATGTAATGCCGTTAGAGAGGGGCACTTGTTTCTTTCTGCGGGGACATCAGTGGCAACTGGTTTTTCTTTCACAAGTTACAACGGATCTCATTTTTACCCAACTTGGAAACCGTGCCCTCTGTGTCTTGTCAGAGGCCAGTGGGAGCTACGTGTCCCAGACCCCACAGAGTTCTGGGGTCACCTCTTACAGGGAGTGGGCAGTTTTGGAACCCAGTGCTGCCCCCTGTGGCTTTCTTCCCGCCCTGCGCTGCAGGCGGCCGGGGTGCTGGGAATCATGGGAAGTGCTAACATCCAAATCTCTGAATGAGGCGTCTCCAGAGCGGAGACTTTCAGTTCATTTTTGTATGATTGCCAATAAACTGTTCATAATGGGCTTCACAAGCCAAAATCAACGTGGAGCTGAAGAGAAGATTCTCAGTTATCAATTACCAAAGTTCGAGCAGCCAGACACTGTGTTTGCGTTTACTTCACACCCCGACAGGGAAGTCTCTCGCTTCAGAGCCCTCGCGCCCTGCCTGCTCTCCTGGCTGCTTTGAGAGGAGCTGGGGCTCAGTCGGCTGCTTTAGGAACAGCTCGACCCTGCGTCGAGGCAAAGGGGAAGTACTGAATCTCGAAATTGCACATCAGGAGCCATTTCAGCAGTGAGCCAGGAGCAGGACTGACAACAGGCGGGAACCCCCTGAGAAGTCTGCGTGAAGTAGTTAACAACATGGGGGAAATGCTTCTGTGTTATAGGCTTTTAGGAAATCCAGGAGGGAAGTGCACTGTTCCTCAGTGCTTGGCGGAAGCAGCTTCACTAAGATGCGTGGGTGAGAATACAGCTCTGTGCAGAAAGGTGGAGACGACAGAGAAATGCTGTAGACGCAGAGAGCCCCTCTGGGCAAGGCCACCTTCCCCAGGCCCATGGCAAGGACGTGGCAGGGGGAAGGTCTGCTCTGAAGAGTTATCCACTCAGAAGACCGTTCTCGAGAATATGCTAACACAGTTACCACTGCCCCCCATCGACAGGGTCTTTTTCATAGAGCTGTTGAAAAATGACATTCCTCTTCTCCTGTTCTTTCTCTCTCTCTCTCTAAAGCCCCAGTGCAGGGTTGTGTATCCTAGGTGTAGGTCCTTTTAGTTTTTCTGTGTGAGCCACCACCACACCATGGCAGCTGACAGATGGAGGTATGGTTCCACGCCTGGGAAGTGAACCTGGGCCGCCAAAGCAGGGAGGGCACCAAACTTTGACCACTTGGCCACAGGGCCGGCCCCTGCCCATTCTTAAAGGAAAAAATAAAACTTAAATGTATCAGTTACCAAAGCGTGTAGGGAGTTACTAGTTTATAGCTGGAAAATGACCAATAATTGTTGCTCTAGCTCGGTTGCTGGCATTATACACATTTCGGCCTTCTTTAAGGGAACAGGCTGCCTTGAAAAGAGATCACGTTCACAGCGAGGGAAGATCCTAGAAAAGTATCGTAAAGGGCGTTCCTACATAGGGAGGAAAGGTGAATTGAAGGACTCAAGCTCTGCTTTCCAGACTTGAGTCTCCAGCTGCCTCTTGGCGTAGCCTTTTGGGAGCTGAGAAGATGTTAGGAGCAACATGTCCACAGCCGAGCTCATGGTCTCTCTAGTGTTTGCTCTCTCAGCGACTGCCCCATTATCCATCCTTTTGTGCAAGCCAGACACCCGGGAGACTTCATGGCACAGCTTTTCTTTGCCCACAGTGCCTAATTCATCACCAAGTCTTGTCAGGTTTACCTCCAAGATACCACTCAGCTCTTTATTGTTCCCCATCCCCCAGTTACAAGGCCCGTCATCTCTTACCTGGAGTATTGTAATAGCCACACACCTCTTGGCCCTAGAGTCATTCTTCCTGCCTCCTTACCCAATCAGAGAACGATGCCTTTGATAGACACATCTTTTTATGCCATTTTTCCTGCTTAAAAACCCCTAATCTCTTCCTATTTCTCTTAGGATACAGACCTGGTGTGATTCCTCCCGCTCCACTCTCGCTTCTTGCTAGTCCGCCTCGCTCTCTCCACCTCCCTCCCCTGCTTCTGGATGCCCTCTCCTCTCCTCCTCTCCTGATTGGTTCCCACTTGATTCTTCAGATCTCATCTGAGGCAAGGGGAAGGGGGGCCAGCATGCCTTCCTCAGGGCACTTTCCCTGCCCTGCCTGTTTATAGGCTCCCCTCGTGCACATCCTCTCCTCCTTCCACGTGACGTGGTGCAGTTTGACACCCACTCCTCTGGGTATTGAACTTGTGCGTGTTCTTGTTTTGGCTCACCATTGTGCCCCTTCCCCCACCCCACTCCCACCTGCCTTAAAACAGTCATCGGGAGCAAATGATTGTGACTGTCAACTAAATGGAAGGCATTTCCCATCCATTTTAGTTATTTCTAGCATGTCTCCCTGAGTGAAAGGAGTGCAATGTTTTTTCAAAAAATAGCAGGCGGCTGTGTATTTTTACAGGAATCCGCAGTTTTTAAATGCTTGGCACTTCTCTTTGTTCTTTGTCTTTGGTTTAATGACATAAAGGCCACTTTACCTTCATGGGATTGATTCTACCAGAGCAACTGGCTTATTGAAATTACAGCCCTCTTTGGCGACCAGGATTGCTGATGCCTTGTCATTGCAGCCGCACGGATGGATTCGCCACACCAGACATGGGCTTGGCCTTCGACAGCTTTCTTTTCTGTCTTGGTTGTGTTGTCTGGGGGACATCGGTAGTGATTTTCCTCTTCAGATATTAGATGTAAAATAATCTTCATGGAATTTGTCCTTCTTGGTACTGTTTTGAAAGAGTCACTGTGTAACTGAGGTTGAAAGTCTGTCTTACCAGTGATGCTGGACACATCTGTGAAAATAGTTTGTGTTTATGAAACATTTAAAATAGAGCATCCTGTGTAATGTTCTGTGTACAGTTGGAGCTCTCCAAGAGTAAACTCTGCCGGAATAGGGCTTTTCAAAGTTTCAAGTTCTTAGTTCTGATAAGTATTGGATTTAAGTGAAAAAATGCCCCAAATTTTAGTGTTAGCCAAATTTATTTTGTCAGTAAGCCATCTTTTCTGGCACCACGACTCAAACTACATCTATAGTGACAGTCCATATAGAGGAAGCTATGTGTGTGTTTGGCGCTCATACACATTTTCCAGTACAGCGGGCTTTGCTTCATACTCATTTTGAACATAACTCAAGAATGTATCAGAGGATGTGCTCAACTCTTCAGAGTGGAGCTGCTCTCCATGTGTCTCTGCCACTGGGACTTTGTATAAAGTGGCTTCACTCTCGCGGTGTCTGTTTCCAGAGCATTTCTTCGGTCTGTCCCTCCCTTTCTCCAAGGAGCGGTATCAGAAATCCATTCATTTTCAGGATGTATATTTCACACTTCCCTGTCTGTCACTGTTGAGAAAAAATAGTGGTGGTTGCTAAAACGATATGGCCTACATATTCTTTCAGAGCAGCAAAATCATATGCAGATCTTACTTTATTTTAAATTTTATTGTAGTTGACTTAAAAACGAGATACTTAGACGTGTGGTGCTCTTTGTAGGATTCCATACTAATACTTGTAACTGCTAAATTCAGACTGTAGTGGGAAGCTGTATTCCCCTTTCTGCCTTCACAGTGAACCATTGGAAATGGTCACTTTAAAATTGGTATTTGCTTTTGGTTTTTTTTCCCCCAAAGTCAGCTCTTTGTTGGCAGATGAATGTATAATGTTTGAGAAAGCTCCAAAGTGAATAATAAGAAAATCTATAAAAAGTGACGTGTGTGTGTGTAGACTGAGAAGCAGGAACGAGGCAGGCTTGAGGCACATGCATTTGCAGCCTCCACTCCTAAATTATTCTCATCATCAGAGCCTGGGCTTTGTCATAAAATGACAGACCTCAAACACTTACATCTAGTCCCAACCGAAGGCCGATTTAAATAAAGTTCTGCTGGTTGTTCTGCAGGTCCGCGTGTTTAAATAACAGCCCCCATGTCGTACTTGGACATGAAAAGGTAGAGGGGATAGTGTGGGCCACAGGCCTGGCCCAGGGCCGGATGCTCAGCACACTGTGAACCGTGAGCTCTGTGCCACAGTCACTGTCACAGGGCGCGGTCCAGGGCTTCCTCAGCAGCAAGACAGAAACGAATGTTATGTTTAGTATTTATTGAATTCCCCCCAGATGTTATTGGGCGTTCATTGCCACTCCTGTTGCAGGTTAGGAATCCATGGCATCGGGACAGCCATCATTTGTAACAAAAACGACTTGAGCCTGTAGCCCCACTAGCAAATAGCCCAGTAATTCACAAACCCAAAGGTGAAGGTCGTGACCTGGCACTTGGCTCTTCCAGGTACAGCTTCCATTTTGGTAGGTTTGTCCTTGAAAATGTTCCCTTCGTTCCAGTTTGTATTTTTGCCTGTTTTTGTTTCGTTGCTCCTGTTTCCTTTTGAAAAAAGAAAGCGTGGTGATTTTCTTCTGCCCTCCCCTCATTCGGAAATCTGGAGCATTCCCAATGTTGCTGTGGACAGAAGGGCCAAGCAGGCGGGAAGCGCCGCCTCTAGAAAGGGACCAACCTCTTCTGAGGTGACTGTGGTCCTGGGAATGGTAGCCTGCCCGACCCCACAAGCTTTTTGTGCAGAGCCACAGACATCCTGCTCCATTAGCATCACCGTGAGAAGTCGAGCACTCAGCTCTGTCAGGGAGGTGGCCGTCTTATGTTTCTGTCCACAAAAGGAATTGTCTCAATTTCCAAAATTCAACAGAGTACACTGAACACACTTTTTGAGTATTAAGCCCATCTCGCTTCTTCAAAATTACCAATAGTCTTGGCAGTAGTTTCCAAACACTCATGAATAGGATTTCTTCTGTGACCATGAAAACCTGGCTCTGTCCCCTGTTTGGCCAGGTGCATTGCTCATGCCCACGCACCCTGCATCCCTGGGAAGACGCAGTTCCCTCTCAGCTGCTTGCCTCCTTGGATACCCAGAAGCGTGCAGGATAAACCCCTTCCTGGAGGCAGGTGTCCAGGGCGCTGTTCTGTTTGCGTCCACCGCCTCTGCCTCTCCCTCTGTCCGCCTCGCTGAAGGGTGCCCTCCAGAAAGCTCAGGGAACAGCATCATTCTGATTTGTCAGCTTTCTACAACTAAAGATGAGTGTGGCAGACAAATGGAAAAGGATGCTCATAGGCCGTTCTACTTTGTCCCACCATGTGTTAGCCGTGCCAGAGGGCCCTTGGAGAGAGAAGTATAGTATGCTGGACTGAAGCAGGCTCTGGCACTTCTGTTTACGCACTTACTAGCCGTGTGTCTTTAGACAAGCTATGTAAGTTCTCTGATCCTTATTTTCTCTCTCTGTATGTGAGCATAATTCCACCAACCTTCCTCTAGAAATTTAAAAAATTAAATGTGTAAAGTGCTAGAAATCATGCCAGGCATATTTCTGAGTGCTTGATAAATTATTGTTATGATCGTTGTCAGTCCCTCCATGTCCATATGGAAAAACTGAGGCCCAGAGAGCCTCAGTGGTCTGCTCCCAGATCCCAGTGGCAGTGGAAAATGTGCCTAGCGACAGTGAAGACCTCTGGCTTTTTAACCAGACTTTTAAAGCAATAGACGTGATTTAATTGGGGACCATTGTGACCAGCAACTGACATCCAACACACAGACCTTTAAATCTTTAATTTTTTGTTATGTTAAGGGTATTTTTTAAGACCTCTGTAATGTGCACCTTCATCATGTTATGGCGATTGAAGATGGACAGTGCAGACCTGGGGGAGAAATCATAGATTAGAGTTTGATGAGACCTCAGCGGTCCCTTCATTTAACCATCTGCCTGGTGGATTTTGTATTCTGGTTCTCTTTTCCACCTTAGTCATAAACAAGTGTGCTTGAGGATCTGTTAGTTTTGTACATGTTAGTTACGCGGCACAGGAAACTGAATTTGGTGGCACGGGAAACTGAATTTGGTGGAAGCTTGAAAAGGTGGCGATCTTTCATAATGCCTGTTTACAATAATAAGAATGTTCTCCATTGATTCATTCATTTAACAAATATTTTTTAGTAGCTGACATGCACTCAGTTGCTCCTCTCAGGCGGCATACACGCCTAGAAGAGCCAAGACATGCACATAAATTGTTTTAACATACAAAACAAAGTGCAGAGCTTGCAAGTGGGGTGATAAGGATGGCCTTCACAGAGGAGGTAGCCCCTGAAGCCGGTCTTGAAGGACAGGTCAGAGTTGGAAGCGATCACTGCCTCGGAATTAGTCTCCAGAAAACACAGCCTGTTCATAAGTTAGATGCTCTTCCTGTGATTTGTCTGCTGGGAAATGGAGAGGGCAGCCCCAGCACGTGGCATCGTTTTCTTTTGGAACAGTTACATCAATGATAAATTGTCTTTTGTTTGAATGAAAACACCTCAGCAGGGACCCTAATATATTTGAGTTAATGCCAACAACCTACATGCTGCTGTGAAGACCCTAACCATATAGGAAAATGTTTATAGCTGCTGGGCAGTGTGTTTATAAGTATTTGACGACCTGGAGGTTAATCAGAAGCCATTGGATGATCTCAGATCCATTCTTAATGAACTGCAGCCGGGTATTCTAATACTGATTCAGCAGTCTTTGAGTTCAAGGCTAAGTAATGCTCCTCTCTCCCAGAGCCACACTCACAGCAGTACTCTTTCAGCCTTCTAGAATGTTCTTTCCAAGCCATCATCAAGTGTTAGTTTGCACAGAATTTCCCTGAATGGTTTGTATATATTTAAAAGAAAAAAAAAAACCACTCAAACGTTTGCTACTTTGAATTTTCAAATGGACCATGTTTGAACTTTTTCTGCTAGTCAGAAAGCTGAATCCAATGGAAATAGCTGCCCAAAAAGAATAGTATACATTTTTAATGACTTATGTTAATCTTTTAAAGAAAGTCTTTAAAAAACTTTTTACTATTGTACTTTAAGAGCCACCAAATGACAGTTTAATGGAAGTGGAGGGGGTTATAATCATAATTAATTTGGAACAGAGAAGCCAAGTGTCTGTGGATTTTTACAGCCCCCCCCCCCATTAGCTTTCCTCCTAAACATAAACATTAATGGCCAAAACTTCGAGAAGTTTCTTAGAGGTATAGTATTTACATAAGAAAAGCTTGACTCCCACCGTGGAGGCCTTTAAAGCTTTTGCCGCATTGCCATCATCTTTCTTTTTGTGTTAACTTTCCTGGGAGGATTAAACCACCAGGCTGTTTAGTTCCCCCCCCCCCCCCCCCCAGTCTTGTTACCAGCAGTTAGAGAAATGACATTGTGTGACGCTTGTCTCCTTCAGATCAAAGGATGCCTTTTACCTCTTTCAAGAGTCAAGAGAAGTTTGTCTTGGACAGGGCAGAGACACAAAACTAAGCCACCAAAAAGATGAGCTCATGAGTCTGCATGGCAGTGGAGGAGGGGTGAGCCAGGCCTATTAGGGACACTCACAGCCAGTCAGTCTAGGCTCCCTCCTGTCACAGAAAATCCTATACGAAGAAATGCAAGTCTGTTGTTTACTGTGTTATTTTAATATAGGGGAAATTGGTGTGTTTTTAATAGTACCTATTTTCGGAATGTTAAAATACAAGGTCAAAGAGCGTTTGGGAAATGCTTTCTCTCATATGCATTCTATCAGAAAATTTAGGCCAGAGAAAAATTTCTTTTTTAAATAACATTCCCGCACTGCCCATTTGTTTTCCATTTCTTGACTTCTGTTTTTTGATACAAGGATACTAGGTAATGTTAATTAAGAATCAGATCTTTTTAAATGTCAGAAATTAATTTTGCTTGCTTTTGTAATTCCTGTTCTTATTCAAGTTCCCCCTTTCTTGCTATAATTCCCTGTATAAATGATAACCTGGAACACTTGACATGATTAGAAACAGGTAATTTCTTTGTGGAATTTATAATATTTGGAATTTTTACGTAGTATATGACCTAATCACCTAGCAATAGAGTTCAGCCTCTCTCTCCAGGAAATAAATCATTTTAAGCCAACATGAAAAATAATAGCCCCGCCCCTTGCGTTGATGCATTGTTAGACGTGACTTCGAGGGTGAACGGCTGCTGAGATGCATGGTCGGTATATGTATGCATGTGCTTTCTCTTCATATAGGCAAGGAAGTTTTCCTGGCATGAATCAGAGTGGACTTATGGCTTCCAGCTCTCCCTACAGCCAGCCCATGAACAACAGCTCTGGGCTCATGAACGCCCAGGCGCCCCCCTACAGCATGACGCCCAATATGGTGAACAGCTCAACAGGTAACGGTGGCAGCTCCCTGCTCCCGAGGGCTGCCTGCCCTGTCCTTCCTCTCTTCGTAGGCCTGCACCACTGAAAGTCCAGAAACAGCTCAGCAATCGGACCATTTGGTGAAAAGGGGGAAAATGCTACTTTTCTGCTGCTTGGATGCTTGCTCAATCGATTTACCTATTTTAAGACTTGAGGATTACATTACATTTTATGTAAAGTATTTTTATTCCTTCTGTGTTTGTATAATCTGCGGACGCATTTCAAGTGTCATTGGAGCTTGCTCGCTTAATGTACGCACCGAGTTCTTTTTATCTTCGGGCATTATTAGGAGTATCGGAAGAGCCCACGACAAAATCTGTACTTTCCACGAGATAGTGGTGGAGATGAACATTTAAACTTCGTGTTTCTGAGGAAGTGACTGAAGGGCAGAACAAGGCAGGGGTTGAAGGACTTTTTTCATTTAGGGAAACTCCCCTTTAAGTGTCTATCTGGAAATAGTTGTTCCATAAGTGCCGTTCCCACATCATCTCTATTGAGAAATTACTTATTGTCTTTTTAAAGAACTGTTTTCAATTTTTCATTGTGTTTCATTTTTTTCAACCCACTTTATGATCTCAGCGGTTGCATTCTTACCAGTTCCCCTCTGATTAGCACAGTAAGAGTGTTCTGTCAGTTTGTGGACGTATCAAGAATGTCTAAACTGTGCACATCTTCCATATTCTCAGACTCTGTAGGCCCAGGACCACCTCCTCAAGCCCCCACATGACCTAGCGATGATGAACGGGACCCTTTATATGAAGAAACGCTCTGTGTTACTCTAGTGCCTGTTAGAGTGGGAGACACCACTTGGGGTGGGATTCTCTCGTTTAGTTGATTCAGAGTTTGGTGTAGCCAGTTGTGTGTCCTCCAGCGCTTTATGATGTGTCAGGAAAACATCATGGAATTAGGGGCTCGGCTCTCTCTTCTCCCTCTTTTTATGTCCTCTGCCTTCCTGACCTCGCCATCTTTGAAAGGCTGCCCCCCCCGAGCTGTGTCTCTTTGTCGGGCAGAACAGACAGCGAGAGGCTGGGCTTGCATCCTCTCTGAGCTTCCGAGTTGTTGGTTTCTAGGGCCTGATTGAGTCGTGCCATTCCCTGGTTACTTCCCTTTAAAGATTTGTGGAAGAGGAAAAAACAGAGCCGACTGGTGCAAATAAATAAAATAGCTCTTCCTGATGTTAAGCAGGTTGTCATTCATCCCGGTGAGGTGGATGTTTTTACATTTGAGATGAAAAGTGAAAAGCTCTCGGACAGTCTCGTAGCTGGAACTTTCCCCTCCCCTTCCCAGCACTGTCCCAGGTAATGGTTCATTTGGGTTATGACATTATGTGTTTTGTCTGGCTTGCTGAAATAAAATTACTTCAGAGCATTGAAATGACACAATAAATTTTCACCTACTATTAGCAATACTCATTTTCCCCTTTTTCCTTTGGACCCCAGAGCCACAAAAATAACCAACAACAAATAGATGGCACTGTGCCCTGCCTAAGGAGATTTATGTATTCCTAAGGAATAACCAATTTAATGGAGATTCACAGAGAGGGTTTCTTTTTATTACTATTATTCAGATAATTCAGCTATTCGTTATTTCATACAGAGGAAATCTGTTCAAGGAAAGGCCATTTATCCTCACAGTCTTTTTTGTATGAGCTAGTAGTGTATTTTTTCTTATTGCATTGTACCTTTTGAAATAGTGAATTTTTAATAATTTAGTCATTTATCGGATTTTCCTCTACACATTTATAAGATTTTATTCCTGTTTTATTAAGTGAAATGCTGCCTGATAGAAAATAATCATCCAGCACATCTGAGAAATATTGACGATGGCGTATTTACTGCGTATCTGTTGATAGGTACATAGGAATCTGCTCTGTCTGTCTTAGAATCTCTGAAGGAAACAGGAATGACAGAGGATGCCAGAACGTTCCAGTGTAGCTCCTGATGAGAGTTTTGGTCTGAAAGTTTACACTTGACTTTTCTAAAGATGGGTCGGAAATGGCTTGGGTCATCATCTCGTCAGTCTACTTGGTTTGGGCCCCGGGAGATAAATTACCAGTGATAACAGCAAAGCATTTTCTCCATCAGAGGACACTTTGGAGAAAGTGAAGGTAATACAAATGATAGCCAGGGCTGGCAGTGGGGTTTTCTGAACCTCGGTTAGCAGCTTATGCAACTGGCATTCCAGCATCCTCTTTGCTGAGTTCAGACAATTGTGCTGTCGATGGCGTACAGGGCCAAAAAAAGTCCTCCCGTGTAGTGACAAATTGTTACAGGCTTCAGTGAGCAAGTAATTATTTAAATGGAGTCAGTGTGAGTCTGAATGTGACAACTATTTCTTCACTTAAAATGCAGGGGGAGTGGGATGGGAAGCAGTGGGGATTTTTTTCCTCTTTAAAGGAGCTTTTTAAAAATTACTTGGATGAAAAGATTAGAATTATGTATTCCTAGGGCAAAATTATAAGTCATGTATAACCTTGTTAAATAGAGCCCTGTATAATACTTGTGTTGTTAGTTACATTGTACTTCTTTGTGTTTGTTTTATAATATTCATTAGCCATATACTTGTGTGGGTATAAACCATCATCTTAACAAAGACTTCTAAATTCCAGAAAATATATCTACTGTCTGGTTCTAAGTCACTCTACAAAGTGTAGGGCACTTCCATCAGTATAACCTAGATAGTAAATGAGCAGCCATACGGTGCTGTAGCCAGGCTTCCCTCCCATACAAATTCCAGCGGTGCCGATCTTTCTCCCGCCCCAGCACAGCTCAGTCCAAAGGCAGTGTCCTATTGATGTCCGACCAGTAGGGGGCAGACCAGCTCCGATAGCCCTTACAAAGGAAAAAAGGCAGTCACATGACCACAGTATCCACAGCTTCCTTCCGGGTTCTCAAAACTCAAGAACACCCTATCAGAGTCGCCTGGAATGCCTGTTAAAACTACAGCTTCCTGGGTCCCGTTCAGAAATTCTAAGGGGGGCCCAGGAATCTGCATTCCTAACACACTCCTGAGGTACTTTTCATATGTGCGTGCTAACGCCTGAGAACCACCGATTTAGAGGTATTTTGCTCAACAGTCTCCTGGCAAGACCGCTGCCAACTTGGTGTGGCATTCGCTGTTTACCAGATAATTTGCTGTTTTGAAATTTATTTAAAAAAAAAAAAAAGATTTACGGGACTGTGCCTAGAATAAAAATCTACCAGACGGATAGCTGTTCTCTGTCTTGAGACTTTCGGTTCCTTCCCAAAGGAAGTTCTGGGTCTTCAGCAGCATTGCTAGTGGTTGTCTAAGTAGTTTGTAAAGATCATTGGGTTTTTGTTGGCTAGCTGCTTTAAGTTGATGATTTTAGGTTAATTGCTGCCCTTCTCCCCCCGACACCCCAAAATACAAAAGACTTGACAAACTAGGAAAACCATCTCTTGTAAACTGGGAAAAATGTACAGAGATTACGCCAAGTGTATAGGTAGCTCCAGACCTGGTGTGTGGCTGGGGCTCTCCTGGAAGCTTCGGTCCATTCGGTCCAGCCAGCAGGAGACATTGGCTGCATTCCCTGAAGCAGCAAGGCACAGCAAGCATTCTGAGTTTGCTGGGGTGCCATGTTTCCTTGGGATGGAAATGGCAGGATCGTGCATCTCAGTCGCACTGCCCCCGTGGAGGTCCATCGGCGGGGGGGGAGTTATGGGGAATTCTTTCAAGGCCTTGCTGATCCAGTCCGAGAGAAGTGCTTCTCCTGAGCTTTTCTCATAAACTGTGTCTGAGTTATGTTAACAGGGTTCTTTATATATTCGCCACATATAAAAATAGTCATGAATATCTGCAGATGTCTACACATGGAGAGGCCCTTTTGTGTTTTCAAAAGCAGGGAATAAAATATTTTGCAGAGTATGGTGTATTATTTACCATGAAAAGAAAAGAACTGTTTGTGTGTTTCTGCTCCCATCTTAGCATCTTCTGGGAACAATTTGGCAACCTTGCCGGGAGACTAAGGGAAGGAAGCTGGGGGAGTGGGAATGAATGATTGCATTCACTTTCCCTCACCCCATATGTTCTTTATGTTCTTTCGGAATATATTAAATGCAGGGTGGAATAGCTGCCTTAGGACCTTGACCCACACTCACTTTAAGAAATCATCCTAGCTCTTAAATTTCAATGGTGAAGCCAGAGGCTAGTGCTTGAAACGTATTTACAGCCCTCACGCTGCGCCTTCTGCAGTCTCAGATCCTTCACTGCCCCTTTTTATGTCTGAACTTTACATACTGGATTACGGATGTCAGTAGGAGAAAGAACTGTGCTTGATTTAACACGTCCTTATAATAGTGGTGGTCTTTCTCTTCTGGGAAAGGAGAAGAAAATAGTGCCCCTGGAGTACCATTGCCCTGGGAGGCATGTGGCTCTTTACAGTGATTCATTGAGAATTCTGGTAAGAAGTCAAAAATAAGCATTTCAACAAAAGCAACAGTAAGGAAAGACCTTATGATTCATTAAGTAAAATGAAATTTACATGGTAAGGCAAGAGTACTAAATAAAACTATCACTCTAAATTATCCTTACTTATCTCTCAAAATAATAAAACCTCACAACTTTTGGCAATTTTTGTATTTGCCTACCCCAGATGCCCATTTTAAAATACATGATAGAGAATGAAGAAGTTTGGCGAATTTCAAACCAACATATACGTTTATATTTGTCTAAGTCTGGTTTCTAAATCAGTGTAAATTGTTGCCATTAATTATCACCATGCATATCAGCCTAGTTCTTTACGCTTAAAAATTGCTTTCATGTACATTAACACATTTGATGCATGAAGAAAGATATTATTACTTCCTATTTTCAAAAATAGTATTTAGGCATAATTTATTATAAAGATTGACAGAAATATTCCTTATCACCTTTGGAGAAGCAAGACCTGACAGAAGCCCCGTGTCCGTGACTTTGCCCCTTTCTCTGGCATCGTGTGGCTGTCATTCCTTTGAACCGACTCTGTGAATAACTAGCAAGGGCATAAGGACTTTCATAGACAAGCCCCTCTTTCCACACTCGTTCTGCTTTTTTTTGCCTTCTATTCTCCTAAAAAGGGTGTTTCTTAATGTTTAGATTTACTAATTCCTGTCTTGCTAGACCCCAGAGATAAAGCTGCGTGAAAGCAATCCGCTACTTTGAACCAGGCGGTCTTCTTGGTGTAATCTGTCTCAGCTGCTTTTTTGAGGTTTCACACATTCACAAAAATAACAGCATTTTTAGCTGATCCCAATAGATTTTTCTCTGCAGCTGCATCACTTGAAAAAGCTTTTTGTTCCAGTTCTTAAAGTCTAAGTATTGAAAGTAATTTGAAAAAAAAAAAAAGAAAAACATCCCAATTATGATTTGTGTGTGTAGTGATGACTTCAAGGGCTGACTGGGCTGCAAATGGGCTTTGAAAAACAAGCCCATGTGCCCATGGAAAATACAGGCATTTCAGAGTGCCTCGTTGAGTGCGCTGGTGTAAACGCAGGGGCACGTGGCACGGTAGGCTTTTTTTGGCAGGACCTCTGGTCTCAACCTGCAGTGATGCTAACGATATTAGCAAATTAGCACCACAAAGCTTGCCAGCTAATTCACCAGAGCCCTGCTCACTCTCTCACTGCTGTAATTAAAACTAATTATTTTCTAAAACATAGTAATACATGAATATGTGCAATAATCATTTTGTAGTGGGCAATCTGTGGAGCCTTTTTTAAAGCTGCTGCTTCTTTTTGGAGGGGGTGGGAGGGGGGTGGGCACGTGCGTGCTGCCTCAGTCGAGCCAGCACTTTCTTTTGCAGAATCTAAGATGGGTTCCTAAAACCTCAGGTTTCTTTGATTTTGAAATAGGAATGTTTTCTGGTTTTCACTCATTTGTAAGGCCCTCTCTTTTCTTGTCTCCCTTTTCCTTTTTCTCTTCCATCTCTCCTCATTCTGGATCCTCACACATCTGTGTGGTGTCGCGCTCACAGCCCAGTGTTGTGCAGATGGTTTTCACAGTGGGGTTCTGTCGAAATTCAGCTGTTATTCCCTGGATATCTACACGGATTCCCTACTAAAGCCTTGTTCTTCCTTTAAAAAAAAAAACAACCTAAATCCATATTTTTAGCTTGAAAATGTCTGTTTGTATTTGCAATAAATGTGTTCAAATCCGTTGTTCTTTAGTGAAGAACATTCCTCATTCTTTCATTCTAAAGCCTAGATGATCTGGATTGAATTTCTGAGCCTAGAGGCAGAAAATGAGTTTTGCCTGGGATCTTAGGATTGACCCTTGGGCTGGTGTGGGTGTCTGGCCTGGGCATTTGAGCCGCTGCCGAGGGTTGATAAATGGACACACTGCCCCAGACTGAAAGGAAACCAGCCCCACTGCAAAAGAATTAGAAATCCTTTCCTTCCAAAATTATTATTTTTTAAATCATCTGATGTGATTGCCTTTTGTTGTTGTAGGCTAGGCCACGTGCAGTAGATAAGATCTTCAAATGAAACAATGCAAAATGTCAAATGATTTTGCTAACTATAGATTATGTGAATTTTGGAAATTAAGAAAGCACTAAATCCTCTAGTCACCAGGTAGAAAATATACACGTGCAGCCTTCGCTTTCACCACCTGGTGAGCAGTGTAAACCTCGGGCTTATTTCCACTTGTCACCTCCTCCATTAAAGCTGTAATAATGTTGAAAAAATAATATTGATATAAGTTGACTTTCACTGGTTTGGGTCTTGAGTAAATGATTGCTTCTTTCTTTTTTTTTTTTAAGATAAAAAAGGATTGCCAGAATGTCGTGCTATTTAGATTTCAGAAATTAGTATGCTCTGAGTTACGATTTCTTTTTCCCTTTTTCGTTTCTTCCTTCAAGGGAAAGTCCTCTGCCCCATGCATCACTCAGTAACTTGTTTTAGCAGGAGCACAGCCCAAGAATCACGTGTATAATCCTAAACTCTTTCTCCTGTTTTCGATTAGCATCTATGGGTCTTGCAGATATGATGTCTCCTGGTGACTCCAAGTTGCCCGTGCCTCTCAAAGCAGACGGTAAAGAGGAAGGCACTCCACAGCCTGAGAGCAAGTCGAAGGTATTTCCTTTCTCCTCTGCACGCGATGTGGGGTCTGCCTCGCTGAAGCTGCCATGTTCTCTCTTCACTGGTGTTGGCCTACACTTTTTTTTTTTTCCTTTGGTTTCTCTTCTGCATGCCTTCATTTTGTGCACCATGTTCGTAGTCTTCTTTTCTTTCCCCACCCCCTTCATGGTGTGGATCTGAAAGTTACTAGTTCTTACGGCATTTAACTCATGGTCGTGGGAGAGGGGTGGAGGGGTAAGACCCACCGCCAAGAAATGCTTTGGGGGTGGGGAGAAGTAAGGGATCTTGCCTGGTTTTGATCCTTGCAGCCATTTTCTCTGCCTTCAGTTTATAGCTTCCTGTTTTGGCCGCCTCAGCAACAACAACATACTTAATATTTTGCTTTCCTGCCTTATTTGATAAATAAGGTGAACAGCTTTTTTTTTTTTTTTTTTTTCCTTTCTTTCTCTCATAAGGGGTAACCCATGCTTAGCATTCCATGTAAGCTTGACGTAAGCATGGTGGCTTAGTGGCCTTCTCTGGCATCCAGCAAACTTACCAAATTATACTAATTAAGAATGTTGTTTTAATACTTTTATATGTGTGTGTTTTTGTGTGTTTGTTTGTACATGTCTTTATATATATTATATATAAAAAGTAGTCTGTTAAACTGGATGTACTTTTCGTTATTTTAAATAAAGTTTGCCCTACCTTTGTCATTTTTTTTTTTTTTATTCCTCTACCACAGGATAGCTACAGCTCTCAGGGTATTTCTCAGCCCCCAACCCCCGGCAACCTGCCAGTCCCTTCCCCAATGTCCCCCAGCTCTGCTAGCATCTCCTCATTTCATGGAGATGAGAGTGATAGCATTAGCAGCCCAGGCTGGCCAAAGACTCCATCAAGCCCTGTAAGTGGCTCTGGTTTTTTGTTTTTTTGGTTTTTTGGGGTTTTTTGATAAATAATTAATTCTACTTGAATGCTTGCTTACTTACTTGTTTTATAAGACTTCTTCTTCATAATTGATCCATAAAAGGGTTTTCTTTATAATTATATTAGTAACAAAATGAATAAAGTGTGTGTGCATCATAGAAGTTGATGTCTGGTAATGAAACTGCTATTATGAGAAGCATCTCTATACGAAGCATGTGATCATGGTACTGGGTCCAAACTCCTTCTCACAGTGGCTTTGTTTAAATGTCCAATTCGTTGTGCACTTATAGAAGGTCTTTCAAACGAGTTACTTCTCCATTCACGTGGGAACTAATAGCAGCCATGGACTAAATGACAGGTTTGGCCTTTGGCCTAAATCTCTCATGAGCTGTTGTATCTGAAACATCTTATTTCAAAACTGCCTACCTGAAAATATAAATATTATACTCTGGGCATGGTTTAGCGTAATATCAGCCTGCTTTGTTTCCATCCACGTGTCAGAAATTAACAGAAAACTTGTAGAAATGTTAGTTCCTGTGAATATTTGGAATGCTACTTTTAGATTAATAATATGTGCCTTCATTAGAATCAGTTGAGATAGAAAAATTGTATGTACAAGACTGCTGACAATCTTGAAATTGTGTTGATTTCCATATGACATAGAAAGAACAAATATGGTAATGTATATATAAGGGAATTTTTTTTAGCCTTGATGTTCTTCTGTCCATAGAGCTAGGCCTTTATTTTCCTACTAAAGAAATTAATTCTGTGCCATTAAAAAAAAAGAAGAATGGCACTGTAGTAACCTTTATTTTACTTTCATATAGGGAATCAAAAGATCTTTAAGAAAAAAAACCTTACCATGCAATTACTTGCCAAGAAGGCTTAATTAACACGCTAATTTTTGTAAGACGATGTATTGAAGAGCACAGCTCAGGAAAAACATGTTGGAGGAAAGAAGATTCTTACTGCAGAATCTGGCAGTCTAGTCAAAACCCCAAAAGGAGGCTGCTATTAATTATCCATTCGCTGATTTAAACAGATAGAGCTGAAGGTTTGAAGAGTTGGTGGTTCCAGTAAATGTTTGTAAGAGTCATGTAGAGCTCTAAGATAACCAGCATTTTCCTTTTCAGAGGAAGAAAGGGAGATATTCGCTGTTAACCTTCTCTGTAGACATATGTTTTGCTTTTTCAACAACCGAGATGAAATGAAAAATGCTCCTAGGGTGGGTTAAGCAGAACTAACAGAAGGGAGAGTGCAACTCCTTAATTTTGATGTCTTTGTGTTACTTGCTTTGAGTCTCAGAAGGCAGCCAACATTGGGGGGGGGGGCTCCCCATAATCTACCCTGCTGTTTTGTTTTAATCATAAAATGAGCATTTTTGAATCAGTAATACTCTCAAGTGAACAGGTAGAACTCAAATTAGAACTTTTCAAAAAGGTTTGTAGTTTGGCTCAGGGGGAAAAATTTCAGAGGTTGAAAATAATAAATCTTTAAAACCCTAAGATAATAATTAAGAATAATAATTTATTGAAAACAAAGCCTAATAGACCATATTGTATGTTTAAAAATTCCACCTTGCTGATTACTGAGTTATAAAGAATGATTGAGATATTTCTGATATTGTAACTTACTAGTCACTTTATCTCCATCTAATGAATCCTGTAGGAAACTGTTATAAAAACCTCACTTTCTACTTAAATATAAGAAAAAAAGCAACTGAATTGTTGACTTCATTTTCTGATTATAATACAATTATACAAAATTGCATCTTACTTTTCTCCTTTTTCTAAGTATTTCCACATCCATTATCTCTTCCTGTACTATGACCATTTTATGTTTAAGAATTTGGCACCAGTGGTAGATGCTAATTCAAGAAGGAGATCAAAGGAGATTGTAGTGAAGGAACTCAGGTTATCGCTGCTAGAAAATCACTGCAGATACATACATTTTAGGAATATTTAACTGCTCTTCCTGAACTATAACTTCAATTGGTACTTAAAATTGCTCTTAACAGGTGTCCCCAGTAAAGCCTAGTAACAGCAGGCCTGGCATGGACTAAATAATAAAGATGTTCCATGCTTTGACAGTGTGCCATAGACCAACATTGTTTTGTTGCAAAACATTCTAAAATAAAAATAAACATTTGCACATACACATGCACAGACGCGTATTACCAGGCATATGGTCAACACTGCCGCAATGTAAATCCGCCTGAGAGACTTGAGGGAAAGTGCTCCTATAGACTAATTAACTTACATGCAAGGAAAGCATTTGTGGCACCATCATAGCGTCTCACTGTAGCTCTCAGCCATCACCATCCCTTTTTTCCGCCTCCACGACAGCTTCGTGCAGTAGGACACAGTTTTTACAGCACTGAAGCGACATGAGGTGGTTCTAATGACCTGGTAAAGTTAACCTGTCCTTCTGCAGGACTAGTTTGTCTGCCCATAGTCAGTGGGTAGAGTGTATAATGACATTTATCCAAAGGTGACATCCTAGTCAGTGTCTGTGTACAAGGAGTATGTATTGAGCCTGATCAGGGATGAAGTACGAACTCTGTTTCCTGAGGCTTTTGCTTCTCTTACTGTCGTTTTTCTCTGTTCAGACACCCGAATACTGACTTTGGTAACTGGCGAGTAGGCAGACCTTGAGGCTGGGAGTGGAGATGTGAGGTGCCGGCGGTGGGCGCAGACCCTCCTCGGCTTTCAGCCTCATTAGACTGTGTCCACATTCACTTAGCACCTTGCTCACGCAAGTCCTGATTATAGGATATTCTAAGCAGCTGTCAGTTCTTACTTGGTTGGTGCCAGACTTTTCAGACCTTTTTCGTCCATTTGAGTATTTGTCCATAGAACAGATAGCGACCTTCACTGTGCGGTCACTGTTGGTGATTCACAATCGGCATGAATCCTGCCGCGCGGAGCTGAAGGTCCAGCCGGGAGAGTGTAAGGCGGAGATACGGCCGCGCAAAACCTGCCTTTACACCCTGTGTAACCGGGTGCCACCAGGACGATTAGAGCCCGCAGCCGTGATTGAGACGAGGGCGCGGGCATCAGCGAGGCCTCTCCCAGGACTCAACACAGAACTGAGGCCTGACCGCTTTTGTTTCATACAGATGCATTTTGCCACATTATGATGCCACAAAAATGCTTTTCTAAAATCTAAAAAACTAAAAAAAACAAACGATTCTATTAAAACCTCTTCTTTATTAAGTTTTTCTAATTTTATGAGAACAAATTGAGATGTGCAGGAGTTAATTAAACTTAAGTCCATTTAACAAAGAAAGATAAGAAAAGTTAAAATATATGTAGTCAAACTAAGTAAATCATTATTTTAGGCCTATTTCGGGTCACAAGAGTCCCCTCCTTTCCTAAGGAAGAACAAACACTTCTGGAACCTGCTTGCTCAGGTCATTAACTGTCCTTCCAGAATCGTCCCAGTTTGGGTTTAGAGAGGACCAGGCGGGAAATGGCAGTTGGATCTTATAGTGAGGATGTTGGTAGAGCTACTCAGAGCAATTTTAAATGGAAATGGTTGCTTTTATTTCTCTTATCCTTAAATTGAATCTCAAACGCTTACCTCTCAGTTTTTTACAAATGAAATGCAAGAAGGAGGTTGGCCTGGTTTTTATTTTTTTAAATGATATTAAGTGATAATGCTTTTATCCTCATGTTATTTTTTTAAATTTTCATTTTTTAGAAAACATTGGGCCCATTTTTTTAGTGTACTTCCCCAAAAGAAAAAATAGTTGCAGTATTAGGATTTAGAACCCTCCTGATAATAACTACCCCATTAGTGATGACAAAGCTTCTGAAATGTTATCAGGATTGGAAAGTGGTGTAAAATGGGTTAGAACAGTTTCTTTTCCTAGTCAAATATTCCTTGGGTATAAGAATATGGAAAATAAATTTTAAAAACTTATTTGGATGCACAGTGTGTTCCATATTCTGGTATGTGTATGGGTCTATAGACATAGAGGAATACGTGTGTCTTTTAAGCTCTGATCTAAAGTGGTTTTTAAGTGACTTTAGCCTCAGTTTAGCCCCAGGATCAATGTAAATTCTCAAATATCAAAGCCACTTTTTATCCTACCACTTTCCATTTTTTATTTACATCAGCTGTATCACCCATTTTATACATTTGATGTAAAGATTTTATGCCTCGATAATTCTAAAACCGATGGCTTAAAATTTCAGTGAAAATAGCTCAGGAGAATTACATGTTAATTGGAGGGAAAGCTGTCACTCACCAGCTTTGTTCGTTTCATCCTCAGGCAGAATATAAAAGGAGCATCAAACCTCAATGGCAATCATGTCATTTAATCCCCAAAATTCCAGCAACATGTTTAAAATTATGTTACACTAAATATAATGGAAGAGAGTTAAGAAAAACTCCATCTAAAATAATGCCTCTACATTCCAAATGATAACCTAGTAAATAAAGTAAATTATTGTTCCGAGGAAATCTCTGTTGAGAATTTAGAAGTGATTTTGCACAATATCCCTGAAGTTACAAATATTTACAAGTACACAAATATTGTTACAGCCACAGAGATTTTTTTTTTTACCTTTTTTTAGGAAAAAAATATAGGTGGGCTGTTTAGGACTAAGAGTATTCCCTTCCCAGGTCACATAACCCAGAGGGTGGGCTTCAGGTGTGAGAAACTGCAACTTTTGCCATTTTAGTATCAAGTGTAGTGAGAAAAAGAAAAGATCAAGAATTGAAGCCTCAGTATAGACCACCTAAGACGTTAACACACGTGCGTAAAAGGAAACGTAGATATTTACGCCTACATATGCTGGGAGTACGAAATAGCACGTTTTCCTGATTAAAGCATAAGCTGCCTAAGAAATCTATTAAAATCATTATCTAATAGCCTCTTCCCTTGGCAGAGAAGTTCAAGAAATCTGAAGTAGGGAAAACTGGTCCTCAGGAGTAAAGGCCAGAGCTTGAGCTGGCCATTCGTTTATGAAGCCCTCAGACGAGCAGAGTCCACACCACGGGTGCCTGTGGTCAGTGACCTACCTTCCATTTTTTAGCAAGTACCATGTGTTTGCTCTTCCTCCATATGATTTAGAGTTTTAACGAAGACACACATTAGCCATTCTTATTTTGACAAGGAAAAGTAGGAGTCCATGTAGTTTTTTGGGCTCTCTTTTATTACATGTGAAATTGTAAATGCACTGTGATCATTCTAAGGGCACCCTTTTAGAATCATTAGAATCTTGCCTTCTGGGATTCAACGCTTAGATCAATAAAGTAAAAAAGGTTTTTTGTTTCTGTTTTTTAAGTATATAAAAGGGGGAGTTTGGGCCCTTTATTTAAAGTCAAAGTAAATTCTTAATTAAGAAAATGTATAGTTTGTGCCTGAACTAGTAGCCTTCATTCCTAATTGTTGTGTGATAGCGGTAGTTTTTAAATTTCTTCTCTTCTCGTATTTGCTAGCTCATTACTTTTTTCTCACCTTCTTCCCTTTCCCTCTGCCCACCCATGCCCCATCTCCAAATGCTCCTTCTGGGCACTAGAAGTCCAGCTCCTCCACCACCACTGGGGAGAAGATCACAAAGGTGTATGAGCTGGGGAATGAGCCAGAGAGAAAGCTGTGGGTCGACCGCTACCTTACCTTCATGGAAGAGCGAGGCTCACCTGTCTCGAGTCTGCCTGCAGTGGGCAAGAAGCCCCTGGACCTGTTCCGACTCTACGTCTGCGTCAAAGAGATTGGAGGTTTGGCCCAGGTAAGGATGAATGAGTGAGTGGGTGAGGAGACCCTGAAGATAAGCTCTTACTGCAGCTTGTTTTGACTATGCAGACTCAATTTTTTTTCTCTCAGAGGAAAAGCTAAGCCTGTGGGAGAGTCACCTTTGCTGGGATCCATGTTGTGGGTACAGGGGAGAACACTGGGGCTGGCAACCCCGCCTCTACTGTTGGCTCGCCACATGACCTTGGCAGGTCATTTATAGGACCTCAATTTCCTCATCTGTAAAATGAGCCATTTGGGCTCACTTTTTCCTTAGGTTTCCTGACAGCTCTAGAATTGTATGGAATCTGCCAAGATTTCATAGTAAATACTCCGGAAATGTTTTGCAAACGACTAAATTAATCATCTGGGTCAGCAATAAATCAAATTCCCTGTTTCCCTCTGTCCAGTGCAATTTTTCAAGAAAACGTAGTCACACGTTTAGCACCGTGTTCTCGATAACTGTTAAGAGGGTCAGTGATGTCATTTTCTGCACGGCTGGGACTGAGTGGGGCAGGAGTGGCGCCGGGGTGCAGAATTTCAGGAGGCACTCATTTTCAGGGTCCTGCAGGTACCTTGACTTGACTAGCAGAGCGAGTACCCCCTTGAGTTTTGTTCGCTGGGGGCCACACTTTGCTCAGCCTCGCCCCGCCATTTTCACATGGAGTCTCGTTTGTGTGCACAGGTCCCGCAGTAGAAATGGGGAGAAGGTACTCACTTGTGAGTGCTCACTGGGTGTTGGGCTTGACGTTTATTGTTGCCTTCGTTTTTCTAAATACCCATAAAATGCAGGGGTCGTCAGCCCCAAAGAAGAGATGAGGAAGCTGTAACGAAATGAAGTACAACCATGTTGTGGCCCAGGGACTCTCAGGGTGGCTGGCGGGCCCAGGTCTGTCTGATTCCAGGACATGTGCTCCTCCCATCCACCCTTGTTCTCAGGCCTGGCTATCCATCAGAATCACCTGGGGAGCTTTTAAAACCAAGCAGTGCCTGGACTCCTACCCAGATCAGTGCAAGGAGAGGCTCTGGGACCCGGGTGGTCTCCTACGCAGTGTGGCACCCTGCACTCGTGGGTCGCTAACCATGCAAGGGCGAGTCCTCTGATCCACAAGGATCACGGAGGGCCCGCCCTGGTCTGGGGTCTCTGTTCTTTGGGGGATAAAGGGGCGGCCTCCCTGAGGTCCCCCTTCCCACCAGGGCCCTGAAACCTACAACTAAGACAATCAGACCTTGGTTCAAGGCTTTGTGTAACCAGATGGTAAATCATACAACACAGACCAGTGTGAGTGGTGGTCAGCGGAGGGAGAGACCGAGATGCACACCTCTCCCCTGTATACCTAGGCCCCCTGACCTTTCCCCTCTGCACCTAGACCCCATGACATAGATTTATTAGAATCCCTGGGAGGCTGGAATGATTGGGGCTCGCCCACCACAGAGGTGGAGAGATTGCACTCCGTCCTTTGACTCTCAGCAGTGGTTAACCAAGCTGGGTCTGCCAGCAAGCCTCTTGGCTGGCTTAGCTGATGGGGGTCGCTTGAACGGAGCTGTGACTCTCAGTGGTGAACGCCTGGTGGCATTGTCACTCATACCCCATCTTGATCGCTACCTGGAGGCCATCACATGCACTGGAGCAGGTGCTGCAACTGTGCACAGGGCAGCCCGGAGCCTTGCTTTTCAGGGTGCCGTGGGCAGCGCACTGCTTACCTTTTCTGAAGCAGTTCGCAGGCCTGCTTGTTGCAGCCTGGCCTTACATGCCAAAAGTGGCATTAGGCATTTCCGTGAGCATTCTGTGGTTTGTCTGTTGTGCCCCCTTAAGTGCTGAGCAAATGGGCATAAAGAGCTTTGTGAGAAAGTTTGAATCCAAAAACTGAACATTTCATTAAAAACCAATGTCCCGTTCATTCTTGTACTACTTAACACAGGGACGTGTTCCCCACGCATTTGCAGGTCTTCGTGTTTCCTTCGTGTCTTCACCCCTGCAGAACTCTGTTCCCAAGTGGGAATCAAAAAGTTAAATTAATGCCTAAAATCCTTATGTAACATTTCAGGATTTCTTTCCTTTTTCTTCTTCCCTTTGGCACTTGTATTCTCTCCAGCCTAAATCTAAGTGGGAATACCGGACAGTCCCTTGTGCCCGTGCCGCTTCGCGAGCCGAGAGGTGCCTGCCGCATCAGCTTTCTGGTAGCTTAACAGAGCTCAGCCAGGGCCGATGGCTCGTGCCGGGCTGTTACGTCGTGCTCATTTGGTCAGTGGACCTCATTCGCATTGGCAACAAGTGTCGCCTTTGCCCAGCACCACAAGAAAGCTGCATGTGAGAGGATGGACGCGGCCCGGAATTACAGCTCATCTTTCTGGGAGCTTGTGGCCGTTGGAAAGAAACACTTTTTCATATCAAGCCTCAAACACTTAAATTGCAAAATAGTTCTGTTACTGCTTTTTAAATTAGTTTTTAGACGCGCTTTTTTTAAATTAAAGGTGGGACGGGGATGATGTGAGCGAGAGTTCCCCATTTGCTGGGAGAGAAATCGCCGGCTCTGAGGCACCAGCGCCCTGGAAGCGTGCAAGGCATTAGGTGATGCACCAGGCACAAGAATCTCGACGAGCAAGGCTTTTTATGTAGCAATCAGCAGCTTCCTGAATGGTTTTATAACTGTAAATGCTGTCTGTGCACTACTGAGTGGGGGTAAAGAGGCGAATGAAAAAAAAAAAAAGTCAACCAGGACATTAAGTGCTTTTTTTTGCCTCCTGGCTTTAAACAAGCCACTTTGCTGCAAGCCAATGATCCTGCCTTTTTTTTTTTTTTTTTTGCTAGGTTAATAAAAACAAGAAGTGGCGTGAGCTGGCCACCAACCTCAATGTGGGCACTTCCAGCAGCGCGGCGAGCTCCCTGAAAAAGCAGTACATCCAGTACCTGTTCGCCTTCGAGTGCAAGATCGAGCGCGGGGAGGAGCCACCGCCGGAAGTCTTCAGCAGCGGCGAGACCAAGAAGCAGCCCAAGCTCCAGCCGCCCTCTCCTGGTGAGTAGGGGAAGTACAGCTGCTGGAGGCCTGCAGAGGCCTGCCGGCCGGCCGAGACCATTCGGAGCGCTGGGATCTTGGAGAGAGGAGGGGCGTTTAGTTGTGTTCTGTCTACTTCGTGGGACCTCCGTTGGCCACGCTTAAGGGAAGAGAGAATAAAATCTGGGATGTTGCCATTTCTGATCAGCACTTTGAAGACACCATTCTTTGGCTTTACCTTATTTAGTCAAAAGACACTTTGGGAGGCCAGCCCTGTGGCCTAGTGGTTAGGTTCCGCATGCTCCGCTTTGCAGCCCGGGTTCGGTTCCTAGGTTGGACCCACATTCCTCATCCACAACCATGCTGTGGCAGCAACCCACATATAAAATAGAGAAAGATTGGCGCGACTGTTAGCTCAGGGCGAATCTTTCTCAGCAAAAAAAAAAAAAAAATAGACTTTGGAATTCTGAGCCATGTACCTTTATTCGTTATACAGGTATTTTGTAATATTCCATCTGTCAACATAAGGATCCCCATGAACCTGTCCTGACACTTTTGTGCTACTGGAACATGCCACCCTGCTGGTTTAACGGCGAGCTTCCACCCACTCTGCCTTTTCAAGGACACTCAGATTTGTACGGTAGCAAAATGGAATTTGGACTTCCTTTTTTCTAACTTGCCCAGCAAGTTCTCACTTTCGGGGAATCCGGCAAACTGTCATGGCAGAGGTCCACACGGCCTTCTTTCTGAGACTGGGTGATCCAGCTGTCTTTGACCTAGAGATCAGGAGTCTTAGAAATACTGCTTAGGGATCGTGACGGATTACCTAAATTCTCATAAGTGCAACCAAATTAATGATACCTGCCTTCTCTCCTGTCTCCACCCAGCTGTGGAGACACTGCCGTTCTTTCGGCTCTCCCGCCAGCCTTTGTTCTACCTGGAGCATTTCACATTTGAAACGACTAAATCATTGTATTCCGATGAATACAATATTAGAGATGGGAGGAAACTTGCGTCAGCCTTAGTTCTGGGTGGCGACCTCACTCAGGTTGAATCCGACCTTTCTGCTGTCTGTTTCTGACCACCTCCAAGCCTTGTGATGGTTGGCCCTCGCCCATACGAGGTGGGGCTGGTTGCGCCTGCCGCCTCCCATCGCACAGGCTTCATCTGGGATCAGATGATCGTAGCTAATTGCCCATATTTCCTGAGCACTTGCAGTGAGCCAGGCACATTTCTAAGTGGGTTATCACTGAATCTGCACAACAGCCCTGTGATACAGATGCTGTTTAAAATCCATGGCAAAACTAACACACCTAAAATCTAAATAACTGGCCCAAAGTCACATCAATAGTGTGTGGAGGAGCTGGGCTCTTAGGGGGCATCTGGCTGTCAGGTTACACCTGTGCCCACCATACTCCTCGCCTGCATCTGACATGCCTTTGCAATAGGTAAAAGGTTTACACTTAGAAGGTGGTATCTATGAGCCAAAGAAAGCAGTTGTTTTCCTTTTAATTATTTCCTCTGGCTGCCATCTGGGTGGCAATGCTAATACCTAAGGTCGCTCATCAAGGGATCTCACATAAATACTATTAGGTGCAACGTACCCTTGAGTGAACATGCCTAGGTTTAGATGTGCTGGTTCCCAGTACCAGCGAAAATCCTTCTCTCTCACCCCACTCTCCAGGACTCGCAGCCTTTGCCAGGTACGACGCACCTTAAAAACTGTGAAATCTAATTTTAAAAATCTCACAACATTACATTCAGTTCACAGAGTGAAACAAGCTGCCTGTGAACAGCTCTGAAACTATTTTTCCAAAATAAAAACCCAGCAGGGTGCAGGGACCAGAGTGGCGATGTCTGCAAAGATCTAAAGGTGTATTTTATTTGCCGGCAAACAACTTGTGTCCCTGAATGGTCTGCACTTCTGTATGGAGAATGGCTCTGCCAGGGTGCATCGGCTTCGGAACAAGAAATCCTGCTGAGGTATAGATCCTGAAAGAGTGGGGCCTGTTCTCTTCACAGGAGGCTCTTTCCTTTTTCTCTCTTTTTCTGAAACTGCCGTTTTTATGGCAACATTATCGTTTTAACTGCACAAAAGAGCTTGGATTGCAGGTGCACTTCTGATAAAACGTTCTTCTCAGTGGTCCAGATGGAGCCAAAGTCATGTGAGACAGGAAGCCGTGGAAGGAGAGCTTCCTGCACTCAGCCCCTCGGTCGGGGCAGGGCCCAGAAGGACCACGGACAGCACAAGGGCCAATCCATTCATCTTCCGTGTTCTGTGAGCTGCTCAGACACGCTGCTCAGACAGACAGACAGACACGCAGGCCAGTCAGTGGGGCTGTAACCTCGGCCCATAAGAAAAGCCAGTCGTCCCATCCCCCCAATCCATAAACCAGTGGCCTCTCTGATTAACGAAAGTGTCTCTAAAACATTTTTATTGTCAAAGAAAGGGAAAGAAGTTCTTCCCGACAATCTGCCATGTCAAGGTCTCATCTACTACAAAATGTTTCGAAACTAATTTTCAGCCAAAATTTGTGTTCTTTGAAGTCAGTTTTTCTCGTAGGAACATAATTGTACTTTATTTCTTACCAGCGCATCCAGGCAAACTAAATTTAAAAATTCCTAGGGAACGTTGAAGATCATTTTTTTACGTGGTCACTCGGAACCAGCCTAACCCTAGATGATTTGGCTGTATTCTGAGAGCATGCTGGGTCAGCCGTCCGGACTCCAGGTTTGATTAGATGTGGCTGATAGGGATCTGAAATTCAGTTCTGTCAACCCGGGAGGTGTATCCCCTTAGCCCTTGGGGGCGCATGCCCATCTTCACTGCTGGGTGGCTGTGTGATTCTCACGCAGTGACCCAGGTCAGTCTTCAGTGACTCGAACAAGTCAGCAAAAGAAGGCTCCCGCATGAAACCTGGGCAGGGCCCAGGGCGGCTGCATTCGAAGGTGCCAGTGGGGATCTTGTTATGATAAAGCTATAAAAGTTTGTGGGGTTCTCATGAACAGCCACAGGAATCGCCTCCCCGGGTGGCCTGGGCAGCCTGGAAACTGGAGTGGGGGAGGGGAGAGGAAGGGTCCCTGCTGGGAGGAGTGGGGCAGGGGAGGAGCAAGGAAGCTCCACATTCAATTAGTAAGCGTGTAACCAAAAACCCATCCATCTTTGCTGGCAGGTGGCTGACTGCATTTCTATTATTAGCTGACAGGTGATGTCACAAAACCTGTCATGGATCCAACTAGGGAATCCTCAGTGGAAGATAAATGAGAAAGGGGCTCGAGTTATAAACAAAGGTGCCCTCTGGGTGACCTCTAGTCGCTGTAGACCTGGGACCTATCAGCCGTTCCTCCTCCCCACTCTACTTCCCGCCACCCCAGCCAGAACTAGGGCACCAGGTTCGTGCTGCGTAAATTATCTTCCCAGCTAGGAGTCTGGCTGTACAGTCTGAAGTGTGTGAATGTACTTAACCTTCAGTAACCTTTCCATTGTTTACTTTCGAGTATACGTTTGTAGCTTCTGGCAAAAGGTAGGGATCTCCTAGAGAGCGTGCCAGCCTCCTCTGTTAATGGAGCTTCAAGAGGTTGCATTCATTTTTTTTCCTGAAAGGAAAGGAAAAAACACTGGCAAGAGGGAAGAATTTTTCCTTTTTTTTTTTTATTAGCTGTAAATGTGAATACTTGTAAATAAGGGTCATTCTGAAATCACGGCCTTGCGAGCTGTGTTTTCAGGGAAGCCGTACATGTTGCTCTGTGGTCTGGTCCTCGATTTCAGAAGCCAGTGTTTCTCCTGCCAGCTGTGTGGGGCAGTCACATCTGTAGGATTAACCGTATATGTTTATGAAAGACTACTTTTTTCTTTTATTGCATTTACCTTTGTAATATGTGTTTCTAAGGATTCACCAAAATTTGCTGTATAAGCAGGAGTTAGTAAGTTTTCCTTTTAAGATATCTACACCTAAAAAGATCTCTCCATTAATAGTAAATCTTCCTGCGGCCGGCCCAGTGGTGTAGTGGTTAAGATCGTGCGTTCCACTTTGGCGGCCTGGGGTTCACAGATTTGGATCCTGGGCACAGACCTGCACACTGCTCATTGAGCCATGCTTTGGTGGCATCCCACATACAAAACAGAGGGAGATGGGCAACAGATGTTAGCTCAGCGCCAATCTTCCTCACCAAAAAAAAAATCTTCCTGTCATCTCTGAGCACTTCCCTGAGTCACTCTAGTCCTGGGCACCCAGGGGAGATATGCAGAATGCACAGCCCTGTTGACCAGTCATGAGTGTTCATTCCGGACCAGGACGGGACCTGGCCAACCTGATCTCGCTAGAGATGTCTGTGTTCAGCTGAGGTTTTCTGAGAAGAACTGATAGACTCTTTTCCATTTCTGACTCCTTCATAGCACACTCTCTAATCTCTAATGATTTAACTGTTTCCTCTACAGTAAAATGTGGGTGGTGATCGTTGTAGTGAGCCTTGAGAACTTCATAGGAAAGGAACTGCATAGATAATAACAGATACTGTTATTTACAAAGCAGCTAGTAAATCTGTCGTTTGTGTGGTTCCAAAAGTAGTTATTGTAAACTGCATGAGGGCAGGGAATTTTGTCTTTTTTCTCGGTTTGGCACACTGGGCCAGCCAAGCTTAGAAAAGAGCCTGCTCTGTAGTAAACACATTATTTTATTCAATAAGTACTTAATTAATAAATGAAACCATTATCTGTTGAACACCCAGCGTGCGAAGGACTGTGGTCAATGACGAAGAAGGAGCCCTTAAAATTTTTATGTTTTTCCTATAAGGGGAAGTTAATTTTTTTAAGAATCCCACTTGTTTTGAAAAGATCTGCTCAGTTCTGAGCTCTGTTACTATAATGTAATTACAGTTAAAGCTAAATCTTAGAACTCTGATAATGAAATTAAAGAACCCCAAACCAGTATGACTTATGTTTTGTAATAATAAATCTGATTTCATAGCTCCAAAAATGACTATTAGTGACAGAGCATAGACACATGCAGACGTTAAGAAGGTATTGAAGTGCTACAAGGCTCATTATTGACTTGTATCATTGCTTTTCAACTTAAACATTTCTGATTGCCTAAGACTCAGAACTAATTTTTCTAATTTTTTTCTAAAACAGCACAATAGTCCATCAAATTTATATGACCAAAATTTGCATCCCTTTTTTCCTTATTCTCAGATATTTAGATTATCTGCATTATAAACAACACTGAAATAAACATTTTTCTGCCTAAAACCTTTTTTGTAGTAGTTTATTTTCTTGGAATAAATAGGAAAGCAAATACCAAGTCAAAGGGGATAAGTATGTTCTAGGGTTCACAAATGAACCCTAACTCTTTGTTGTCAAAGAGTTAACTAGAAAAAGCTTTTACTAATTTTCGCTATAAATGATCTAAGAGTACTTCACACGACAAGAAAGAAAAATTGTAGCTGTATAGCGACGGACGTTAACGAGACTTATTGTGGTGATCATTTTGCAGTATAAACAAATATCGAATTATTGTACTACTGAAACTAATGTAATGTTACATGTCAGTTATACCTCAGTTTCAAAAAAAGAGGGGCCGGGCCCGTGGCCGAGTGGTTAAGCTCGCGCTCCGCTCCCGCAGCCCAGGGTTTCCGCTGGTTCGGATCCCGGGCGCAGACTTGGCGCCACTCATCAGGCCGTGTTGAGGCAGCGTCCCACATGCCACAAGTAGAAGGACCCACAACTAAAATATACAACTATGTACTGGGGGGATTTAGGGAGAAAAAGCAGAAAGGGAAAAAAAAAGAAAAGAGAAGATTGGCAACAGATGTTAGCTCAGGTGCCAATCTTTAAAAAAAAAAAGATAAGAGCAACTAATTTTACATCTTTAACAGCAATGGATATGGTTACTATTTCTAATAAGGTGGTATCTTGTTTTCTTTCCTTAATAACTAACAAAGATGATTACTTTGATAATCTCTGTTTTTCTTTTTCTTCCCCATTTTCTCTTGGTACTTACTGCCATCAGCTAACTCAGGATCCTTGCAAGGTCCACAGACCCCCCAGTCAACTGGCAGTAATTCGATGGCAGAGGTTCCTGGTGACCTGAAGCCACCTACGCCAGCCTCTACCCCTCACGGACAGATGACCCCAATGCAAGGTGGAAGGTATGTTGAAAGAACTGTGTGAGCCATATGTAAACATCAGATTTGTCTGTCTTTTCATTTTCTGGAGCAAACTTTATAAGGAAAAGAATTAGTACTCCCTGGTGAGTTTTTAAGTGTTGATTACTACCACTTTTATTGATGTAATCTATTTTGGATGGTTTTTGTGTTTCCAGACAAGATTGGCTTATTTTCTGAGGACGTGTTTGGAAGGAACTCCTGCTTTATGATGAAGCTTTCCTTTTTCTCATCTCTTTAGAAGCAGTACAGTCAGTGTGCACGACCCATTCTCCGACGCCAGTGATGCATCGTTCCCCAAACGGAACTCCATGACTCCGAGCGCCCCGTACCAGCAGGGCATGAGCATGCCAGATGTGATGGGCAGGATGCCCTATGAACCCAACAAGGACCCCTTTGGTGGAATGAGAAAAGGTAGATACAGAAGAACTCTGCTGGCTTAGTCCAGAGGGCATTCTTCTCTCCACCATCCCCAGCCGATTCCCTTACCCATTCGAGACACATTTGAGTCCCAGCTCCCCAACCTGCTAAATGTCTGGCCTTGGGCAAAGGACTTAGCGTCTCTGTGCCTCACTTTCCTCATCTAGAAATTGGGATAATAATATAACGTGCCTAATGGGTGTTGTGAGGAGTAACTGAGTTAATGCACATAGAGCCCTATAGTAAGGTGCGTGGTGTCAGTGTGGGGATGGTTATACAGCACAGGCCAGGCACGGGGCTAGTGCTGGCTGGTAGTATTGGCAAATCAGACATAGTCCCTCATGGAGTGACAGAAAGAAACTAAGCTAAGCCACAAATAGATAGTTAAAGATGGTGGTTAATGGAAGAAAGAAACCAACAGAAAGGAAACGAAAAGGACGAAAGGACACGAAGAGCAATGATGTTGAGGGCCGGGGACAGTAGGGGGAAGGGGTCTCCTTAGCGAGGGTGGTCCGGAGGGGAGGGCTCTGAGGAGATGCCAGTTCTCTGCTGAGACCCAAGAATGAGGGGGCGGTCAGAGAAGAGCAGGGAGTGGGGGAGGCCCGAGCGAGCCTGGCGTGTTGGAGGAGGTGGGAGACTTCAGGAGCATAATTGGGGGGGGGGGGGGGGGGGCGGGCAGGCTGAGGCCATCGGGGCTCTCGGGGCCAGAGCCTGTCCGCCTTCAGAGGCACAGGGTGACTCTGGGTTTTACCCTCGCCCCCTGAGAGATGTTATGCAGGAAGTGACCTAGGTTTTTTGTTAAAAATAAATAAATAAACAACTGGCTATGGGTGGAGAGTGTATTGGAGAGAAGATAGAGTAGCTGGGGACACCACTGCGATGGTCCAGGGGAGAGAAGAGGGGGGGAGTCAGATACCAACCGTGGAGAGAGAGGTGGACACGCTCATTACGTGTTTCCGAGGTAGAAGCAAGGGCCATGCTGATGGATCGAATGTAGGGGTTAAAGGGAAGAACCGAGAGATGGTGACTGGGAGGTGAGGGCGTTACTGCCTGGGACGTGGCCTTGGGGAAGGGGCCAGGGTACAGAGGGAGATAGAGGTTCATGTTACCCCCTGGGATGCGGACCGCTGGGGAATGAGCGGGATACAGGAGGAAATCCAGAGCTCACTTTTGGTGTGTTGAGTGGTAGGTGGTAGGGTGTATGCCGAGCTGGGCGGAGCATTGGAATTAGGAATAATTTTGGAGAACTAAGCAGAGAAACGGTGCCGACAACTGTGGGATGCTGAGAGCACCAGGAGAGTGTGGGAGAGTTCTGATTGACGGGAGCGAACACCAGGGTGGATTTTCCTTTGTGCTTATCTGCCCCCAGCTTTGACTCAGCGCTGAGATTGTGGCCGTCTAAACCTCTGCCCTGAGCTCCTCCCATGGCACACAGGCGCCAAGGGCTTTTTGACGCTCTTCCAAATTGGTGAAATTGAGGCTGATGTGAATATTATTGAAAAAAATTCAGAAAAATAGTAATATTTTTATGGAAGTACTTATTCTGGGATCCATTAAATAATCGTACTTCCGTTGTATTTAGATGTTTGGGGCACATGAATTTCTTGATACATTGTCTTAACTAGAAAGAAGCAGAAAGCCCGAAGCCATGGTTTTCACAGGTATGATGGAGCCATGAAAAATAAAGAACCATCGCAAAATTTCAAATATTGAACATATACCATTTAATTAACAAATGAGATTATATTTCATATACAGTATTTCAGGATTCTGTTACATAACGCAAGATAATCGATAACTTTTCCTTTAAGAAGTTTCCAAGCTGCTTATTCCAGGCAAAGATTTTGCGGAACATGCAATAAATCCGTAAGCTCAGAAATGCAAAAAAATCTTTGTGAATGTTGGAGGTGGCTATTTTTCTAGCGGTATGAGATGCTAGAAGGAACATTTTGTTAGTGCTCTTTGTGGTTGTATCACATTTTTAGATTCTGAAAATATGACCGTAACATGGCAAAAATAATTAGTAGTGTTTGGAATCTGCCTTTAAGAGTTATTGTGAACCATTCCGGTATCCTACCTATATGCTGTATGAGACAGCGAGAGTTGTGTTTCTTTTCTTTCCCTATGCCCACAATATTTCTTATTGCAAAAATAAAGTTGGGAGGGTGGGGGTGGGGGGTGACTGGATTACCTGGCTCGGCGCTATGCGGCTGTGTAATGTGTTTTCATCAACCGTGTAAGTGATACAGTGGCTCAGAAGGATGCTCCGGCTCACATTTCCCTGGTATAGTTCAGCTCACCTGCTACCTTCCAGGGCTGGTATATTTGGTACCAAATTAGAACAGATAAACAGAAAACTCACAGGAAACAGATTTTCTTACAGCCTTATCCCTGTTATCCTGAAGTTCTGCCTTCCTCTGCTCACCTTATTCTGTCAGTGAACGTGGTGGTACTCTGACTTTTTATTCAACGACAAACATCAGTGGAAAGCATGCTCCTAGTTCTCGTTGCTGCTCCTGCCGTTGAGCTGTAGGGTGGTGGAGGAGTGGATAAAAGGGCCTCGTCTAAGACTCCTGTCCCCGAGCTGCTTTGGCCTCACCTGTCCGCCTGCCTCCTTTGCCCGCCTGTTCACTTAACTCATTGCTAATTGAGGGATTGACGGATTAATTATAAATCAACAATAAGTGAATATTTATGTATTGTTTAACTTAACAGTATATTTTGAATGTCTATTAATATCTGTACGCCTGATCCTGCTTTCTAGTTTCAGTGCTCTAGTAATGGATGGGTTGTTTCATAATATTTTGCTGGTATAAACAATGACTCAATGATTATTGAAGTACAGCTATTTTTTCACAATTGCAAGAGTGTTTTGTGAAATAGATTCCTAGAAGTAGAATAACTGAATCAAAGGATATGAACTGTTTTTCAGTTTACTAAGTATCTTTTACTATGTGAGAAACCACCGCAGAGCTTAGTGGCTCTAAACGACAGCGCTTCGCTGTATCTCTCAGTCCTGTGGTGGCGGGTGGCTCTCTGCTCCGTGTGTTGTCCGTCGGGGCACTGAGGCAGCTGTCCTCATCTGGAAGCCTGATTGACAGGTCTGCTGGAGCTGGGATGTCACTTGAGTGCGTGGCTGGTGCCATCTTGAGGCTCTACTGGGAACTCAACTGGAGCTGTTGGCCCCTGGGCCTCCTCCATGGGGTCTTGCTATGGAGCTTCTGGGGTGCTTCAGGACACGGTGGACAGGTCCCAAGAAGGAGCAATCTAAGAGGACAAGCCCCAGTCGCCAGCACCCACAGGCCTCTGCCGCATCACACTTGCCAGTGCCCCATTGGTCAAGGCAGGTCACATGACCAAGCCCAGACTCACTGTGGGGGGACCTCAGAGGGAATACCTGGAGAGGTGCTTCTCTGGGGAAGCTTCTCTCAAAGCTTCTCTCAAAGCAAAGCCTGTCATAGCAGGTATTGGCCAAAGTTAGGCCAATGTGATACTCTTAACATGAGTATGTAAGAGTATGCGAGTCCTCACTCTCATACTGAGAATGATTATTATCAGTCATTTTAATGTTTGCCCATCAGATTGGGGGGGAAATAAAGCTTCATAATTGTTTTAACTTGAATTTCTTTAATCATTGGTGAGGTCACCTGTCTTTTCATACATTGATTGGCCATTGATTCTTCTTTTCCTGTGAATGTCCATTTTTGTGTTTGCAAATTTTTTAAATTGGATTGTCTTTTTTTCTTACTGATTTTTAAGAACTCTTTATGTATTAGAGAGTTAAGCTATTTAACTTTAATTACCCCCATTAATTTCTGTCTCTCTCTGTTTTTACATCTATAAAATGGAAAGTAACATCAAAACTGGTTCTACTACAGGTTGACGTGAGATCCAGTGAGATAAAGTTTGTGAAAGCACGTGGCACAGCAGAAGACATTCCCCGAGTACTGGGCTTCCTCGTGGCCTCCCCTCTACCAGCCTAACCAGTGTTAGCAGCTCACAAAAGTTTAGTCAGCTTTTGCCTCACGTAACATAAAAGTAACCTTCACAGGATGAAGAAAGATAGTAGTGCCGTGTATCAATTAAGATTTGCATTAAAATGTTTAATTTGCCCACCGGCAAGTTTCTAGACTTGACCCAATTTCCTTCAGGCTCTGAGCTGATGCTAATTTGCATATTCGACCTAATTGCCACTCTACCCCCGATAGAAATAGTTGTATCTCATCCGTTCTCGAGCTGTTCTGAACTCCCTAGTGATTTGCATTATCCTGATTTTGGAGCGAGTCAGTGGTGGGTGTTTATGTCGAGGTTTTCACTTTTCTCTCCCTACAAGGGAAAGGAGCTGTATTTATAGGTGTGGTTCGTCTCTTCCTCACAACCACCCCACGAGATGGTACTGCCAGCCTCGTTTTATAGACGAGGAATTCAACTCAGAAGTTTAGTGACTTAGCCAAGTAACTGTGGACCCGCGCCTGTGTTGGTTCTCTGTATTACCAAGTAACAAATTGCCACAAACTTAGCAGCTGAAAACAACATAAACTGATGATCTTGTGTTCCTGTGGGGTCTCAGCTCAGGGTCTCACACAGCAGACGTCAGGGTGTCAGCCAGGCTCCATCTCATCCGAGGCTCAGAGTTCTCTTCTAACCTCATTCCGGTTGCTGGCAGGATTCGGTTCCTTGCAGTTGTCGGACTGAGGTTCCATTGTCTCGTTGACTGTCCTCTGGGGGCCGTGGCAGCTGCTTCTTCAAGGCCAGCGGGAGAGTATCTCTGATGTCTACACAGGGATGTGAAGGGCACACCAGGATGATGTCCCTTTTGGTTAACTCACAGTCAGCTGATTAGTGACCGTAGTTACATCTGTGAAATCCCTTTTACCCCATGATGTAATGTAATCATGAGAGCAATATCCTGTCGCATTCATAGGTTCTTCCCACACTCAAAGGGAGGGGCTCATACGAGGCATGTCCTTGGCGTGAGGGCACCTTGGGGCCTCTCCTGACCCCAAACCTTAGGCTCTTCCTTCTGTATTGTCGTCAGCCACATTAAGGATAGGGTATATGCCTGTCATAGTAAGGAGAACAGAAATGACTGGAAAGCAATGTTTGGGGCCTTTAACTTCTGAAAATGCTTAATTTTCTGTCTGTTATTGAAAATATTGCAGTGCCTGGAAGTAGTGAGCCCTTCATGACGCAAGGACAGATGCCCACTAGCAGCATGCAGGACATGTATAACCAAAGTCCCTCTGGAGCCATGTCCAGTCTGGGCCTGGGGCAGCGGCAGCAGTTTCCCTATGGAGCCAGTTACGACCGAAGGTGAGTGTCTTCTGAGATGTGACGAGATGCTTTCCTAGAAACTCTGCTTTCCTCACACGCGCACACTTCCGAGCCCTAGGTAACTTACAGTGTCGCCTCTCCTGCTGAAGTTAATAAGGAGGGTGGTGTCAGATAGCTGCCTTCTGTCGACAGCTGTACCAGGACTTTGTCCCCAGGCAGCCAAGTGCAGCTGTGTTTTTATAAGCAAATGCCCAAAAGCATAAATTAGAAATTTGCTGGGGCCAGGCTGGCCATGGCAGGAATCTTCTCCCTGGGAACTCCAGCGCCAGGGCCGTCCCAAGTAATGGCCGTCCTCTCAGCACCCAGATGCCCCCTGGAGGCAGCCGCTGTCACCACACTGAGACTCACACCCCAGCTTCCAAGTGTGGCTCGTCTCGGGAACTCCCAAGAGCTGGTGGGTTTTCCAGCCCCTCCCCTCCTCCCTCCCACCAGCGTTTCTTCCCTGGGGAACGTCTGTGCAGTGGTAGCCGCACTGGGCTTTCTGCAGACTCGGGGCTGTAATGGGTTCTTGGAAAGATCTTCCAGGTGTTGTTTTTTATGGTGTTTGCATTCTTCCCTATGAATGTTTTAAACAGAGAGAATGCTTTGCTCCCTAATGAACATCTTTGGGAAGAGCCACTGCACAGGCTTCACTGGAGCTGCTTTTCAGGGTGGCATCTTGACATTATTATGGCAAGTTAGGTTGCAGTACTGATCAGATTTTTTTTTTTCTTCAATTTTTTTTTTGGTGAGGAAGATTGGCCCTGAGCTGACATCTATGCCAATCTTCTTCTATTTTGTATGTGGGATGCCTCCACAGCATGGCTTGATGAGCACTGTGTTGGTCCACGCCCAGGATCCGAACCCACAAACCCTGGCTTCCTGAAGCAGAGTGTGCAAACTTAACCATGGCGCCACCAGGCTGGCCTCCAGATTTATTTTTAATATACTAGAAGGAAAGTCACTGACATGTCCCTGAGAAGTAACAGAAGACTGCTTCCTAAAACAGTGGCTTAGGGCCGCTCCTCTGTGTGAAGACGGCCCCGGACTTTAATACTTGCAACAGAAGCTCCCTTCCCTGGGTTCGTGTGTCCTCTACCTCCCTCATAGAGAGGTGCTCCGAAACGAAGCCTTTAGTATAATATTGGTGATCTTTAAAGGAAAAACACGGAGGCATAATAGAAGGCTCTTTTCCTAGCCGTAGCCACGTTGGCGTCCCTCAGGACAGGGACGGCTTTCGACTGTTTGCTTCAGAATCGGGTGCATGCTGCTCCTCAGAGACCACCCCGGCCAGAGCCGCCGCCTTTCATCAGTCCACATGCTGGGGTCATAGGGAGCGGTTACATCGTGAAAAGGCTTTCCTGGTTTGATACAAAGGGAAAAAACGTTTGAAAATCAATATTTTACCAAATAGGGTTTCTTTCTGGCATTTTCTGTGAGCCTGGTTCTTGAGATTACAAGGCCGTCACGTGCTCAAAGTGATATAAAACTTTCTGATAGTCATTTAAAAATCTAGGCTTCTAATTCTTACCCTGGCTATAAGTGTGGTGAATGTTCGTCTGTGGTGTCTGCAGGAATCAGTTCACTGCTGTGTAACGCTGAGTGTCCCGAATCAAGGATTTTACTTAAATTTGGTTTTTGAGGGTCCAGGAAAAGCTATTGATTTTTTTTTTTGGTTGATGAGATTAGAAGAACAGTTGTCCTGGGACATATATTCTTAAAGGAACCCAAGCAAATGTACTTTTCTGTTTCTTCTAGAATGCGTTCTAGAGCATTGCACCGCCTTGGTTTAAAAGTCACTTTGGCTCTCCCACATTGGAGAGAGGGCGTTACTGCATTGCTCAGTTTTCTCTTCGCAAAGTAGACTTGTTCAGCGTAAATTTGATTTATGTCCATTATATTTCTTTCCTCTTAGCTCTAAGCTTCCTTCTAGATGTCAGTGTCCTTGGCAAGAACTTCCCTTGTGTCTGTTTTACATGTGATATTCTCAAAATTTGTTTATTTTCTTTCTTATACTCAATCCTTGATCAGTTTAAGAATATAGTCAGTCCAAGTATTCCTTCTTACAAGATTCAGTATACTAACTAAACCAGGCTACTTTTTATGGTATTTCTAACTTCTCAATATAGTAGAAATTGAAAAATAAATGTATTGCTCATTCCCATTTATACATGCAAATCGTCCCTGTTATTCTTTTCTGTAGCCTTTTACGGTCATAGGTCTTTGAAAATTTGAATACTTATATCTATACAATTATTAGCCAACTCAGTATCGTTGGGAGTAATTTTGAAGTGTCCCTTTAGAAATTTGGACATTTGATACTCACAATAAGAAAGTGAGAAGTAGCAACATTTTCCCCGATTCTGTGTCCACGTTCTGGTACTCCTGGAAATGCTGCTTGCTTCTCGGATTCTTTCTCTTGTTTCTTGCTCTCACTAAGACCTCACATCCCAGTGCTGCCGGACGTCCCGGGAACTTGGGCGGGTGGGCAGGGCCTCCCCTTAGAGCGAGGCTGGCCTGTCCTGCAGGAGTCCTGTCACACCTACTCGCCAGGGATTGGCAGCGTTCCCAAAATGGGTGTTCCCATCCTTCTTGCTGAAAGTTCAAGTGCTGCTGCCCAGAGTGCCTGTTGGGAGATGTGTGTGGTGAAGGAAGGACGGCTGTTTAGGGAAAAGTTTCCAGAAATGGGCTGTTCATTTCCCTCTTGGCCTGAAGTCCTTTGTAAATGAAGCTTTCTTCGGATGCCTCGTTCCAGGCATGAACCTTACGGGCAGCAGTACCCGGGCCAGGGCCCTCCCTCAGGACAGCCAGCATATGGAGGACACCAGCCGGGCCTGTATCCACAGCAGCCGGTGAGTTGGCGAGCGGTGTACAGCTCTGTGCTTTCTGTTTAAAACTCAAACTCGGGTTGCTTCAGAAGTGTTTTAGGAAGCGTAACAAGATGATTCGGTTTATTGAACAATCACGATATATTTGTTGATGCCAGAAGATATTCTTAGGATTTTGATGTCAGCAAATTAAAAATAGCTCTTGATAGATGGTATCCTGAAACAAATATAACATGTTGTAAGAAGTTAAGGGCACTCATCCTTGTAAATAATAAGAAACTCAAGTATATTTGAAACGTGTGTCTGTTGTATGTACTATCGTATCAAACGCCATTTTAGAACAGAAATTTGTCAATATGTTTTAAAGAGGATATGTAGAAAAAACAACTTCAAATATTATCTACTAATACTGAAAGTTAATTGGCTTTTTAAAATTAAGATATTACCCCCACCTATTTTGACCGCATAGGATAGGTTTGTGCTGGTTCATGCAGCCATTGCAGCTCAGAGGCGACAGTTTGTGCAAAATCTTCACCTTACAGCTACCACTATGATGCAGAGAATTGCACATCACGCTGTGGCTTTTCAGACCCAGGAATCTGCTATTTCTAAGCAGCATTTTAGATCTGAGACCTCTTATAAAATAGGGGAGGTTTTAAACATTTATTTAGTTTTACTGGAGCGTGTACGCACAGTGGATTATATTATTAAATCAACTAAAGTGAAAGAACACTAATTAATACGTCAGCATGTTACTCACATCAGGGGCCTCCCACCCTGATCAAGCGCTGGTCCCCCTGGTGTCCCCAAGAGGAGAGCTGAGTAACAGGCTGCGCCCTTCCCCGTCCTCAGAGGCCGGGGCCAGCAGCTTTCATGGGAGAGTTGTGGACAAGCTGGAAGTCGGGGCAGGGGCTGTAGAGTGTCGGGGGGCAGGGTAGCATGTGTCCAGTCTGAGGAGCCAGATCCCGTCCGTGCACAGTGCTTTTCTGTAAATTAGGCCTCAGAAATCTGTGTAATCCGGGAGCCTTTCAGGCTGGCCCTCAGAATGCTCTATCCGTTCTGGTGAGAGTTATCCTTCTGCCCACTGAGGCTGTCTTCGTGGAGCTCCACACCCCTGTCCAGCGCTGCCCACGCGGTGTCCCGACACCACACTCCCCCAGTATTCCAGCCCTGGAGGTACAGGAGAGAAGCCTTTTTTTTTTTCACCCACAGAACATTTTAGACACCTGGAAACAATCTTTGGAAGCCCTCTTGGAGTACGTGACATGGCATTATATGATACTGAAATATAGGACGTAAATTGTTAGTCCTTAGCTGTTATCAGAGCTTCCCTTATTCGTTGTGAAATGAACATTCCACCAGGTAATAATGATTTTGCATAATTGAAGTGTGCGATTGTACCTGGAAAAGCACATCAGTGTGACTCGTCTTTATGTGAATTTCAGAATTACAAGCGCCATATGGACGGCATGTACGGGCCTCCAGCCAAACGCCACGAGGGGGACGTGTACAACATGCAGTACGGCAACCAGCAGCAGGAGATGTACAACCAGTACGGGGCCTCCTACTCCGGCCCAGACAGGAGGCCCATCCAGGGGCAATATCCGTACCCCTACAACAGAGAGAGGATGCAGGGCCCAGGGCAGATGCAGCCGCACGGGATCCCGCCGCAGATGATGGGCGGCCCAATGCAGTCGTCCTCCAGCGAAGGGCCTCAGCAGAGTCTGTGGGCGACACGCAACGATATGCCTTATCCCTACCAGAACAGGCAAGGCCCGGGTGGCCCTGCACAGGCACCTCCTTATCCGGGCATGAACCGCACGGATGATATGATGGTACCTGATCAAAGGATAAATCACGAGAGCCAGTGGCCTTCTCACGTCAGCCAACGTCAGCCTTATATGTCCTCTTCAGCCTCCATGCAGCCCATCACGCGCCCGCCTCAGCCATCCTACCAGACGCCACCATCACTGCCGAACCACATCTCCAGGGCGCCCAGCCCCGCCTCCTTCCAGCGCTCCCTGGAGAGCCGCATGTCTCCCAGCAAGCCTCCCTTTCTGCCCTCTATGAAGATGCAGAAGGTCATGCCCACCGTGCCCACGTCCCAGGTCACGGGGCCGCCCCCCCAGCCACCCCCAATCAGACGGGAGATTACCTTTCCGCCTGGCTCTGTAGAAGCATCGCAGCCTGTCCTGAAACAAAGGCGAAAGATTACCTCAAAAGACATCGGTGAGCGTTCCCCAGGCTCTGTGCCTGCAAGGAGTTCCCGCTGTGATCTAGAAGTTTACTTTAGTTAGACGTAGTTCCTGTTAATCCCAGAGGGGTGACATTCTTAGGACTCCAACCCAGCAAGACGTGTTTTTGTGTGGGAGCAGTAGTTGGAAGCCACTAATCTGAGTCAAGCAAGAGTGCCAGAGAAGAGTGTGAATTAAAATAGTGTTTTTACATGTGAGCATTATTGTGAGAGAGCAGAGCTCCAGGGGAGAGACCATGGAATCCTCAGTAACTACGTAGTACGTCTGGGCTTAAAGATTTGACCTTAAGCAATGCAGTGTGTGCGCTAAGGTGGCCTGGGAAAATTTGAAGGCCAGCCACTCTGTGGTTTTGGTGACAACATACAGACAGTGAGTTTCCCTGGGAGAAAGTAGAAGCCTGAATATGCTACATAGGTAGATATATGGTGTGATACATGGAATTTGATATGATGCACAGAATCGATGTAACCCGCACAGCACTGGTAGATAGCAGGCAAGGCACTCTTTCAGTAGAATGCGATGGTGCCGTTCATCCTATTTCGGATGTTCGGAGGACTAATTAGAGCTCTGGACTATCTGGGAATGCACAGTTTTTCTGCATTATGTTTAAAGTACTTTTAATACAGCAAAGGACATTATAGATCTCAGTTATGTAAAACAAATTTTCCAAAATCACTTGCCTTGAAATCATTTGCAGTGATTAGAAAAATTAAAGATACTAAATTAAAGATGTTTTCAATCATTGGACATTAAGGAGATATAGAGAGAGAGAAGGGGAGAAAAGTCAAGAGTTTTATAGAGAGAGGGCTGCTGGAGGCGAGAAAAAGATACAGACACGGGACCATCTTATATATGGAAATATATATGTAAAAATATGCACATATATTTGTGTGTATATATGTTTACATAAACATATATTTAAATTTTTATAAAATTTCTTAGCGCACGTTATACCAGTATTTGTCTTCAGCCTACGGAAATTTGTGTTCCTTTTTAAAAAAGAATATTTGCTTTTTCTATTATAAAAGTATTGTGTACCTATCTCAGAAAACTGGAAAAGTAGGTGAAATTAAAATACAGGTGGAAACCCACAGTCCCCTCCCCTCCACACACGTGCTTCCTCCTGGCGCCTGGTGTTGGCTGTGCCTGTGGTGAGTTCTGGTTGCACGGGTCTGCTGGCACCTGGGGCCTGCTGCTTTCCTGGGCCGGCTTCTGCTGAAATTTCAGACACACGATAGGGCTCCTCCTCTCGCCCCATCTTACGGCAATCTTGCAAATGTTTTATCTCATCACTCTGTCTTCTTCAGTAACAGGAACGGGGAAAACAGAAGTACAACCCTCTGTTTCCCCTTCTCTGGCTCAGGCCTGCCTCTTCGAAACTCTGAACGTTCGAAGTGCTGTTATTCGTCGACAGCGCGTTCTGAGGTCAGGAGCTCAGAAATAGAAGAGGACAGCATGGGAAAATCCCGAGTTTCTATCAGAGAATGTGCTGTTTGGGAATTACATTTTGCTTCCATTCTGCATATTTGCCAGCCGTCTGAAGATGCCACCTTGAGACATTTGTGAATGGAGCAGGCCGGAGAAGACAAATACCATTTTTTGGGTTGACTCAATTATTAAAGCTCTGATGCGTCATTACAAATTCTGTCAGAGGCTAAAAGACAGAAGCGGGCGATGAGAAAGGACCATTTGAGCTTAACCACTGCCACCTCTGGAAGCACTTGGGCTCCTGTTTAACCCACAAAGCAAAAAGATCTTAAACAAGGGCCGGCCCGGTGGTGCAGCGGTTAAGTGCGCATGTTCCGCTTCAGCAGCCCGGGGTTCGCCGGTCGGGATCGCAGGTGCGGACATGGCACCGCTTGGCAAGCCATGCTGTGGCAGGCGTCCCACACATAAAGTAGAGGAAGATGGGCACGGATGTTAGCTCAGGGCCAGTCTTCCTCAGCAGAAAGAGAAGGATTGGCAGCAGATATTAGCTCAGGGCTAGTCTTCCTCAAAAAAAAAAATAAAATAAATTTTTAAAAAACATCTTAAACAACAAAAGTGTTTTAGTAAAGCCATCACCTTCCCTTTAAAATCTGGAAACGATCGTGTTTATTCCTCAGAACGTTTGCTTAAAATCAGTATTTAACTGAACATTCCACTTCTTTTTTCTTATCCTTTTGTTACTTTTTCTTCTTTTGTGCATTGAGTTAATAGTAACCATATCCTCGTTCTCTGCCCTGTTTTGTAGTTACTCCTGAGGCCTGGCGTGTGATGATGTCCCTTAAGTCAGGTCTTTTGGCTGAAAGTACGTGGGCTTTGGACACTATTAATATTCTTCTCTATGATGACAGCACTGTCGCTACTTTCAATCTCTCCCAGGTAAGCAGCCCCAGTCCAACTGGGACCAGATTAGAGTAAGAAAATTAAGTCGTGTGTAACGCTTTAACGGATGCCCACCGTGATGAGCACCCACCGCCTAACCTTGTTTATCTTTGTAGTTGTGTTAAACCAACGCCAACCAACGTAGAGGTGTCTGAAGGTCTAGTCTGGAATCATAATTCATTTCAAACTTTAGTGTCGGTACACACACACCTATGTTTCTCATAAGAAAACAGTGATCTTGTGTGTGTGCAATAGATGATGGTAGTAAAATTAAATTGTTGTTTAGAATGAGTGTTAGCAGGCCAATGGGGATTAATCCACCTGTAACATAAAATTATTGACTGTAGTCAGTGCTGGATATGTAGCTTGCAATGGGACATCACTCTACTTTCCAGGGGAACCTAATGTCATTCTTTTAATTAAACAAAAATTACAGAAAATGTGTAATATATGTAGAAGTAGAGAGAACAGTTTAATGAATCCCGTGTACCCATCATTCAGCCAAAACAGTTATGAACTCAAGGCCGGACTCGTTTCTTGGTCCTTCCCCTCGTTTCTGCCTCTCTCCAGGTTGTTTTGAAGCCGTCATTTGAGAGCCTGCCACTTTTAATGAGCTTTAAGCTCCCCTTTATGCAGTGCTCGGCTGAAGGTCGATTCCAGCATAATCGCTTTAGAAGAGAGAAGGGGAGCTGAGGGTTCGGAAAAACGCCCAAGAGTCAACTGAGCTAAAAACTTTTAAAGAAATATTTAGAAACAAAAATGAGAAAAGGTTATTTTCCCTGCTGTGTGTGAACAACTCTCTGCTTTTGGTGAAAAAAGCCAAAACTCCTCATTCGCTTGCTTCTATTGAGTAGGACCAGAAGCTTCTCCCTCCTCTTTCTTCTCTCACTGAAGTTGTCATCACAGCCCTGAAAGGCAAGGTTTCAGGAGATAGGAAGTTATTAATAAGGCCGTAAGCCCTGCATGAAGTCCATTTTAACAGAAGTATTTAAAAAACTTAGACTGCCTTTGCTAGAGTAATGAGTAATGAGCTTCATCCTTAGGCAGGTGAACTGCTGTTGATCACATGTCTTCAGAACCAGCATTGCTCCCCCACCTTCCCTTGCCCCCACCCTGGGAAAAAGTAAACTTGGGGGTGGGAGGGGCGTGGAACACAAACCTCCACTTGAAAAATTATGCCATCATATCCTAAAAGCAAGTACTTTATGGCTGGCACGTGGATTTCCGCTCACTTCTTATTTATTGTTTCAAACCCACTTTCAGGAATTGACAGCAGGATATGAAAGTATAGTTGATTTCTGTAACACCATCATTAATGAAACCTTTCTATTACTCACTTACCGTTTATCCTCCCTGAATGTGGTGGTGTGCCTGTTGAGGGACGGGAGCTGGGCGATTGCTAATCATGGAATATATTGGTTTTCTGGACACAAACATTTGCTTAAAGGAAACAAAACGCGTTCTCGTCGTGGCTTTCGTCTTTCAGCTAGAGTCGTGATAAGTGAAATGTAAAATTGCATTCTGTGAAACATTCTAATTCATTTATCAGGGACTAAATTGATTTGTTTTTAATTTTCTGTGTTTATGAGCTACTACATTGCTGAAATTATCTTCTCCCAACGATATATGGAGAACGTAAATTAGAGTAACCTATGGCACCTGAGACAAAAATAACCATAAAATCCTAAGAATAACAGCCATAAAAATCCAGGCTAGCAAGTCTCAGATAAATAATAGAAGAGAGCAGACTCACTTTGGGTGAATGCGTCCATAAAATGCATCTCCCCACTCTGCCGGTAAGGAGTGCATTGTATCTAAACCAGAAAAAGGGAGACAGGACAACAAAGCACCCCCTCATCAATAACATTAGAAATATGAAAATAACAAGTCGGTTTTCATGTCGATCATACAGGAAAGTAAGCAGCAAGTGAGAAACATGATAAATGTCGGTTTGGTTAATAACGTAGAATTCAGGAAGGCAGTTCTAACTGATAATGTAGTTTCTCTTTCTCGGCTCAGCCAAAAAGGAATGAAAACATGTGAAAATAATCGTAAAAATGTATCAAGAGCTATCAGGATGTTCGCTCTTCCCAGTCTAATCTGATGTTATGACGTTTTACCTGTTCTCTTCTTGTTCTGTTCTCCTCTCTAGTTGTCCGGATTTCTCGAGCTTTTAGTAGAGTACTTTAGAAAATGCCTGATTGACATTTTTGGAATCCTTATGGAATATGAAGTGGGAGACCCCAGCCAAAAAGCACTTGATCACCATACAGCAAAGAAAGATGATAGCCAGTCCTTGGCGGACGATTCCGGGAAAGAGGACGAAGATGCTGAATGTATTGATGACGAGGAGGACGAGGAGGAGGATGAGGAGGAAGACGGTGGAAAGGCGGAGGCCGAGGATAAGAGCAGCATGCCTGTGACCTCTCCCGACGCCACTGCAGACCCAAAGGAGAAGCCCAGGCAAGCCAGTAAGTTTGACAGGCTGCCCATCAAGATAGTCAAAAAGAACAACCTGTTTGTGGTCGACCGATCTGACAAGCTGGGGCGTGTGCAAGAGTTCAACAGCGGACTTCTGCACTGGCAGCTGGGTGGTGGGGACACCACCGAGCACATCCAGACTCACTTTGAGAGCAAGATGGAAATCCCTCCTCGTAGGCGTCCCCCTCCCCCTCTAAGCTCCGCAGGTAGAAAGAAAGAGCAGGAAGGAAGAGGAGATTGCGAAGAGCAGCAGGAGAAAAGCATCATCGCGACCATCGATGATGTCCTGTCCGCTCGACCAGGGGCGCTGCCCGAAGACACAAACCCTGGCGCCCAGATGGAGAGCAGTAAGTTTCCCTTTGGTATCCATCAAGCCAAAAGTCACCGGAACATCAAGCTGCTGGAGGACGAGCCGAGGAGCCGAGACGAGACTCCTCTCTGCACCATTGCGCACTGGCAGGACTCTCTGGCTAAGCGCTGTATCTGTGTGTCAAATATTGTCCGTAGCTTGTCTTTTGTGCCTGGGAACGACGCCGAAATGTCCAAACATCCAGGCTTGGTGCTGATCCTGGGGAAGCTGATCCTTCTTCACCACGAGCATCCAGAGAGAAAACGAGCGCCACAGACCTACGAGAAAGAGGAAGATGAGGACAAAGGGGTGGCCTGCAGCAAAGATGAGTGGTGGTGGGACTGCCTCGAGGTCTTACGGGATAACACGTTGGTCACATTAGCCAACATTTCTGGGCAGCTAGACTTGTCTGCTTACACGGAAAGCATCTGCTTGCCAATTTTGGATGGCTTGCTGCACTGGATGGTGTGCCCGTCTGCAGAGGCTCAAGACCCCTTTCCGACGGTGGGACCCAACTCTGTCCTGTCGCCTCAGAGACTTGTGCTGGAGACCCTCTGTAAACTCAGTATCCAGGACAATAATGTGGACCTGATCTTGGCCACGCCCCCGTTTAGTCGTCAGGAGAAATTCTATGCTACGTTAGTTAGGTACGTTGGGGATCGCAAAAACCCGGTCTGTCGAGAAATGTCCATGGCGCTTTTATCGAACCTTGCCCAAGGGGACACGCTGGCAGCAAGGGCAATAGCTGTGCAGAAGGGGAGCATTGGAAACTTGATAAGCTTCCTAGAGGATGGGGTCACCATGGCCCAGTATCAGCAGAGCCAGCATAACCTCATGCACATGCAGCCCCCGCCTCTAGAACCACCTAGCGTGGACATGATGTGCAGGGCGGCCAAGGCCCTCTTGGCTATGGCCAGAGTGGACGAGAACCGGTCGGAATTCCTTCTGCACGAGGGCCGGTTGCTGGATATCTCCATCTCGGCCGTGCTGAACTCTCTGGTTGCGTCTGTCATCTGTGACGTACTGTTTCAGATTGGGCAGTTATGACATCCGTGAGAAGGCAGCGCTGTGTGAGTGAAGACTGGAGGCTCCCGTGTAACTAGCCATTTCTGTTCTTGTCCATCCAGCGTAAGAAGAAGGAAAAGAAAATCTTTGCTCCTCTGCCCCATTCACTATTTACCAATTGGGAATTAAAGAAATAATTAATTCGAACAGTTATGAAATTAATATTTGCTGTCTGTGTGTATAAGTACATCCTTTTGGGTTTTTTTTTTCCTATTTTGTTTTGTTTTTTTAACCAAAGTTGCTGTCTAGTGCATTCAAAGGTCACTTTTTGTTTTTCACAGATTTTCTTTTTAATGTTCTTTTCCATGTCGTATTGCATTTTTTTGGGAAGCAAATTGACTTTAAAGGAAAAAGTTGTGGCAAAAGATGCTAAGATGGGAAAATTTCACCACACTGAGGCAAAAAAGGTGAAAAATTATCAGTTTCCTAGGCGTGTTATTTTCAGACAATGAAAAAATAAAAACTTGTATCCCATCGCCCAAAGCTCTGTGCAATAGAAACTTCTAGAAATGTAGGTATAGGGGCTCAAGGAGGTGTGTCAGTCAGTAGTCCAACTATGAAATTATACTGGTTTCTCCACAGGAAAATGGTTACATTAGGCTAGGAGCAAAAACAATGTTTTTTTAAGTTAAGATTGAAAATACGTACCTGACAACGATCAACGGAAATTGCTTCCTCACCACTACTGTCCTGTCTGCTGTCTGTCATTTGATCTTCACATGACAGTTCTTCACAATTCCTTTAATCATTTTTTAAATATTTTTTTTACTGCCTATGGGCTGTGATGTATATAGAAGTTGTACATTAAGCATACCCTCATTTTTTTCTTTTCCTTTTTCTTTTTCTTTTTTTTTTTTTAGTACAAAGTTTTTAGTTTCTTTTTCATGATGTGGTAACTACAAAGTGATGGTAGATTTAAATAATTTTTTATTTTTATTTTATATATTTTTTCATTAGGGCCATATCTCAAAAAAAAAAAGAAAAAATACAAAAAACAAAAACAAACAAAAAAAACAAAAAAAAGAGGGTAATGTACAAGTTTCTGTATGTATAAAGTCATGCTCTATTTCGGGAGAGCAGCTGATCACAATTCGCTTCATGAATCAAGGTGTGGAAATGGTTGCGTATGGATTGATTTAGAAAATGGTTACCAGTACAGACAAAAAAGAAAAAAATCCAACTCAAAGGAAGAAACACAACTTCAAAGATTTTTCAGTGACAAGAATCCACATTTGTATTTCAAGATAATGTAGTTTAAAAAAAAAAAAGAAAAAAACTTGATGTAAATTCCTCCTTTTCCTCTGGCTTAATGAATATCATTTATTCAGTATAAAATCTTTATATGTTCCACATGTTAAGAATAAATGTACATTAAATCTTGTTAAGCACTGTGATGGGTGTTCTTGCATACTGTTCTAGTTCCCTTAAAGTGGTTTCCTAGTAACCAAGTTATTTACAACATAGAGGGGAACACAACCGTGTCCCACGTAGTCCCTCGTTACAAAGCCCTGAGGTCGGGAGCGACTTTCAAGGGGTTACCTACTTTAGAGAGGGGAGCAACAGTTTGATTTTCTCAAATTATTTGGCTAAGGAGTCTTCGTCTGAAGCAATCAACTCTAGCGACATTGATGTACGAGAATTTTCAGTGTATATGGGAGGTGGCTGCCCACCCACGAGGTGAGATCTCAAAGGTGTCTCACTCTGCCTTTTATAACCCCAGCTTAATTTTAATCAGAGTTCAGTCTATTCCATGTCTCTCCTTCGTGCCTCCAAGTGATTTTGCATTTAGTTGACTCCACCGTGTATAATATTTATATTGTGCGATGTTAAAAAGAATATGTTATATTGTATGTGGTGTACATAGTGCAAAGTGGTTATTTCTATTTCAGGGCATATGAATATTCTCATATTCCTTCCTACCTGGTGCACAGTAGCTTTTTAATACGAGTCACTTCTGATTTCAACTTCTTCCTGGGTCTTCGACTGTTATTGTGTAACAATCAATTTCTTGGAAACTGCTGCAGAATGAAGCTGTTAGTGGCGCCTCTTCCAACTCTCCTCACCTCACCATGCCATTCACAGCACACTCACAAATGCCAAGGCCTCTCGCCAGATCTGTCATCCGCGTGCACATTGCTCACGGTCACACGTGGAAGAGTTAGACGAGAGCATGCACTTAACAATCAGAGTGTAAAACGTGACTCTCTAGTGTTATGAGGAAAAAAAATGGTTTTCTGCAAGCAGCCCCATCACTTATCAGCTCCCACATTACTTAGACAGTCTTCTTACAGAACAATGCAGCCAAATACATGTTGAATTAAAAACCCATTTATAATTCTTTAAATAAATCTGCTTGCTAAGAACAGATTTGAGTGCTCCAAGCTTCAAATATGGAGATTTGTAAGAGGGAATTCAATATTATTCTAATTTCTCTCTTACAGAGGATGAATAAAAGATGTGTACAAACTTTGAAATTATCTAAGATCCCAATTCTTTTGTCAATCAAAAGAGTAAAATCATTACAAAAGACTGTTGTCCTGGTTTGAGTTGTAAATGATAGCTAGAGTCTGACCATTGACCAACAAGTTTTTACACACTGGTGTGCAATGCGGTCTCTAGAACAATCCAGGAAGACTAGCACCCTTTCTTTCTATATCCTCACCCCAGAATCAAGACCACGGAAGCCCATGAAGAACTTACAGCCGGCCTGAGATCATCTTGCCTACAAACTGAGTTATTACTTTGTCCTAAAAATCAGTTGGGTTTTTTTCCCCTTATAAGGGTTTTCAGAAATTTACAGGATGCCCATACTTTAAATGTGTACCCAAAAAAGATAAAAATAAAGGTGCAAAGAAAGTTTAGTATTTTGGAATGGTGCTATAAAGTTGAATCTGTTGATATTTGAGTGAATTTTTTTAATATCACATACGAGAGATTATTGGGTGGCATCTCTTCAGAAATAACTATTCAAATGTTTTGTTTGAGGTTGAGAATGATACAGACTCACTTTTTACTGGTGAATGTGGCCTATTCAACAACTAGTTAAGCTGTTTTTTTAAAGTTATAATAGAGAATGACTTTTTTAAAGGGGTATGGGCACTTTGACAATACAATGTAAGCTATTAACTACCTCTTTTATGAAAAGAAGATGGCTTGTGCCCTGAAAACCACTTAAAAACAGTTGGAAATCTTTGATTTTTCTGTCAAACCCCATGTACCAATTCCCGTAGCTGTCCACCTAAGGGGAAGCAGAGAAAGTATTACAAATGAGCCAAAAATGACAATCCAGTCAGCCCATTTTCTTCTTGCTGAGTTTTGTGTCACTTCTTTATTTGGAGAGCTGAAGCCCAGCGGCATGACAGTTCCTGCCCTCGGAGAACCTCATAGTCAGACGAGCTTTCAAAACCCCAATAAATATTTTGGGTGGTAGTATATAGTCTGCTAAGACGTCACATTATTCATTAACCCAGCAGAGAGCTTTTCAGCACACACCGTGTGCCAGGCTCCGTTCTAGGCGCCAAGGAGTCGTTAATGAACAAGACCCTGTTTCAAGTACATTCTAGTCTTTCGTGTCAGACGATTATGGAAATGAACTAGGCTTCCAAGTACAGCGTTGATGCGTTGAGAACACTCAGTGCCTTTTTTGACTAAGAAATCAAGTAAGGCTCCAGCTGTGCGAATTGGGGTGTGGTGGGAAGAGCTCTGGACCAAAACTCAAAAGGTAGTCGAGTCTCGGCTGGGCCTGACTGAGCCGGTCTGTGTGCCCTGCAAACCTACTGGGGTGAGCCACCCTGAGGTCCTTCCCAGCTCTGCAGTGGAATTCTAAAGCATCTACTTCCTGTCCTGCTCATGTGCACGTGAGGGTGCTTGTGGGTCCAAAGTGGAGGGGAAAAGACAAAGATGGTGGCCTGGTCCCGGTGATCCAGGTCACATGATAAACCCTTGGAAACCCAGGAGTTGACTGACACTGTACAAGCAGACTTTCTTCAAGGCCTTTTTTTGTTTCTAAGTCCCACACACTGTCACATGTGCCCATGCCCATCTCTGGTCACTGTGTTTCATGCTTCCGTCCCTGATGTCCAGTCCCGTGCTTGTTTTATGACGATCCAAGTCGTGCAGTCCCTTCAGATGCCAAAGGCAAACTACCAGATCAGTTCACTTTGGGATTTAAATATCTGAAACCCTGAGGGGAGATTGGGCAAAGACCATCCAATGTGTCCCAGAAGTATGGGACGCATTTTTCTTCTTCCTGAATCTGATTTCAGGGGCTTGAAGTTTTACCCAGTTTTTTCCAAAGTGTGTTCTAAGAAACAGAAGAGATCTTTAAAAAGAAAAAGAAAAAAGCCTTACATATTCTCTTGGCCATCTTTAATCCATATTATCATATTAAAGACTCAGAAATCCTGCAGAAAAGAAGCCTGTTTATCTCAAGCATTTTCTGACTTAATTAACCTCGGAAGCTTTTTTTTTTTTTTTTTTAATAATTCCTATAAACGTGCTGCAGAGCTTAGGGAAATACCTGCATCAGCCGGAGATCATGCCTGACTTCTAAACATCTACGATTCTTGCCTATGCACCGTGTATTCTTACTCTGTAAACTGAGATTGAAATGTCCTCATTGAAGGAGATCGTGGAATCTTCTCTTGCTATCTCCTGACCTTGAGCAAGGTGCCACAGTTCTTTAAACCTGTTTCCTCACCTGTCACGTGAGGGTAACACCTACCTCTGGTTTGGGGGGATTAAATTGGATAATGTATATACAGCCCTTGTAACCTAAGCGATCAGTGTGCATTAATCCTAAAACACATTTACATACACATTTTTCATTTGGTGAATGCCCTAAACTGTATTTCACATAATTTAAAAATCTGGTCTAAGAGAATATGTTCCCATTTTCATAACCCATCACACAGTTGGTGTGACTTTTTTGGTTTTGGTTTCCCGGTGAAAGCCATAAAGGCTTAGTCTAGTGATTGCCTGCGTTTGGCGCCGAAGGTGATTCTGCAGAGTTTCTCTGTTGAAGGTCAGTTTGGGATGCTGGACATCAGAGCGGGTGGAAGACCTCAGCTTGAATTTTGCAGGCCTGGGGGAAGCACCTCTCTGTCATGCAATACATAGACAATGCAATCAGCTCGCCCTGTCCTGCCCTTCTGAAAAATAAAGCTAGTAATATCTTTCAGGGGTCAAATACGGCAGGTGGCCAATCACAGTATTTTATTTGCTATTCCTTGTCTGATGCATGCAGCACAGAGATTCCCTGGAGAAAAGGGGTTGCATCTTCACACTTAGCTGGAGGTAGTCCATATTTCTGTGGGCTCCAGAAGTGGAATTCAGGATCCTCTTCGTTTCCGTGTAAGCTTAAGGGCAGGTAAATAAATGAAGCGTGAGCTTTGATCTTCTGCATAAACTGGCTATTTAACTGGCCCAGGACCTTATGCTCCACAAACTGCAGATTTTCCCAAAGACTGAAGGAAACTCAACTTGGATTCAGCTCCTTCAAGACATCCCTGTCCAAACGGAAGCAGTTCCTTCCGGCAAGAACCGCAGCGTTTATCACGCTGCTTCCCGGTAAGTGGCGGTTACTGCACATTCGGGTGTTTTTTGTAGTTGAAAGAATTTCATAGCTGTTAGTCGTTCTTCATAGAAGCCTGGGTATAGAACATTATGACATCCGTTCTCCAAAAAGGGAAGCATGGGCTGACATGCAAAGTAGTTGGAACCAAACCGAGACCTCCTCTTTCCAAGAATGTGTATCAGCCTAAGAAATGTTTCAGCTTTACGCAAAATCCAGAGGAGACGGACTCCTGAAACAGAAGCCATGATGTACACTGGCCACAGGTTACAGCCGGGGCAGGGGGGGCAGTCTTTTGTAAATTCTCATCCTTGAGATGGAATGTCAGATACTCACTTTGTGTCTGTGCCTCTATTAAGAGGAACATAGTCCCAACTTAAACCAAAATCAGGAAAGTGGGCAGCACTCTGTCCTTGTGTGACGGGTTCTTCCCAGAGTCCCTTCTTACTGCTATCCTCTTCATTGTCCTCAAGAGCTCCCTCTATATGTTTTGTGTTGAGATACAGATATAATTTCAGCCACTCCCTGATGTAAGCAGCCCGTGTTAGAGGTGTCCGTCCTCCAGGCCTTGCCTGGGGCTCCCTTATTCTCACGCCCAACGGTCGTGTGAACTGTGAGCAACTCATGATAGTGTCCCTACTGGACACAAGACACTCTACCAAGGACGGATTCCCAGGACACATCAGACAGGCGTCCTGCCCTCCGGGACCATGAATTAGACCACAAAGCTCGTATTGGAATTTAAATTCTTGAAAAAGTACTGTTGGGCCCATGGGCTTTCCTAGATGATCCTTGATAAGAAATTCGAATTAGCTAACCCCCTGCTCGCTTTTAAAATTAAAATTCTTAGTCATCCCGGGAATGGGTCTCTCCAGGGGAATTGACGTGACCTTCAGCCCTCTGTTTTCTTAGGTTCTCTTGGAAGCTCCTCTGGCTTGGGGGCTATTAGAATATTCTACCCACTAAGTAACATCTTTGGCGCCTCTGCCAGATAGCATTTAGGGTTTTGATTCATAATATTTTCTTTTCTTAACTGTTTCACTTTTCACTCACCCAGTGTGACTCAAAAGAAGACACCTGAGGAATGAGAAGTGACAAGGGACATATGGGGAGGACACCAGTTGCTTATGTTTGGATCATGGCTGTAAAAATGCTCGTCTAATATAAAAGGCTGTTTGTTCCCATGGGGAGGCAAAATGACTGATATCTTCTACACATTTAAGATGAATACCCTTTGAGCATGATAAAAAATGTACCCATAAGTGGAATGCTTGTTTTGTTGATTCCGTGTATTTTTCACCAAATGGTGTGAACATATGGCCAGTCCTTCTCTTGGCCGTGAGATCTGAAGGGAGAAGGCTCCTGATGGTGACGAGCCATCGTGATTTATCAAGATGAGTTTCAATTCCAAAGGGGAGCGTCGAGTGAAGGCCTCTCTCAGCCAACTTTTTATGTGCAATCCCCTCTCCCCACGTTTAACCTTTGATGTCTGCTGGGGTGGGTAATGGGAGATCAGGGTGCATTTGGAAAAAAAACAAATCAGGGTTCGTTAATTAGTGGAACTTCGTGTTCGTGGGCCTTGTTTTCAAAAATTAAATTCGATATTAGTTTGGGGGCGCAGAGTACTGAGCAATCAAATCTTGATGTGAACAGGCATCTCTGCCCACACAGCCAGTCTGTCTGTAAGGGCCATTGTTGAATGGTGAGATTCGTAAGTGCCTGAGAATTGTTCGCCATCTCATGCTTGTCCAGGGAATTGAATACATTTTTTGGAGAACACGCTCCTCAAAGCCCCCTGCTTGGCTTTTTTTATGGAAGTGGAGTGGAGAAGTCTGTTTTCTTCTGTTTTCTCAAAAGCGTGTAGGAAACCCAGCTTTGGTGGACCGCTGCTGGGGGATTTCACAGGGCTCCCGTCGTTCTAGGAGAGCCTGCCTTCCCACCTCGGCAGCAGACGGGCTTCCCAGGTCCACTCACCGGCCCTCCTCACCTCCAGGATGGAAAGCTTCTGACCCTCCCATCGCTCAAGAGCACGGAGGAGGTGGGCATCACCCATCCTTTGTACCTGCCACGGGGAGCATGAGCTGGCAGGGTGCTGCCTCAGACCTGCTTGGTCTTCCAGGTGAGCAAGGTTTGTATTCTCCCACTCCAACGACCCCGAGTCTGAATTTGCTCACCTCCACGCCTCTCTCTGTGTCATTCCCATCAGCGTAACATAGTGAGCCAAGCCTGAGCATGCTCTCTAGGCATTTAGTAAACCGTAGCACTTTCTCATTCCAAAAACAAATACTAAACACCATCATGTGCCTGATGGGGACCACATACATCACCAGGTAAGAACCATTCAGTGGGATTCGTGTGGTAGAGACGTGGGCAGAGGATACAGGAGAGGGACCCAGCCCAGCTTGGAGGGGGCAACCTGGGAAGGCTTCCTGTAGGAGACTGCCTGGGCTAGAGTGGGACAAAGAAAAGGAGAAAGCGTTCTTTCCCAAGCAGAGGGCTCATCAGATGGGACAGAGTTATGAAAGACTTCTGGGCATTCTGGGATCCAAAAGAAATGCACAATTTCCCAATTGCAGGTTTTGAAGTGGTCTGAGGGAGGGATGGGGTGCCAAAGATGAGACTGGGGAGGTAAGCAAGGACAAGACCTGCATCGCTCCTAGAAAGTTGGCCTTGATGGGCTACTGAAAGACCGAAACACCGGCACGGCGTAGTTAGACCTCAGCTTAGAAAGGTTTGGGAATCTGAGGCGTGAGACCGGAGGTTGAAGATCACCAAAGGTTTGCAGTATTCAAGCAAGGAGTGCTGAGGGCTGGGTGAGAGCTGTGACTGTTGGCTCAGGAAGGATTAGCAGCCTTTAAAAGATGGGTCAGAGGCCGGGGGTCATAGGGAGGTGGAATTAGTGGTTGGGTGGATGTAGGAGATGAAAGGCGAAGTCCGATCCTGGCGTGGCTCACTCAGAATGGTGTTGCCAGTCGCTGAGAAGGCAGGTCTGGGGAGCCAGCTGTGAGCCTCGGGTGGCTGGCTGGTCGGCAGAACAATGGCCCCCAAAGGTGACCAGAACCTCTACGTATATTGGGCAAAGGGAAATTAAGGTTGCTACCATCTGACCTTAGGATAAGGAGATTGTCCTGAATCTTCCAGGTGGGCCCTATGTAAGCACAAGGGTCCTTAAAAGCAGAAGAGGGTGGCTAAAGGGATCTGGGGGAGATGAGACACAGGGATGGTTGGAGAGATGCTACGACACTGGACTTGAAGATGGAGGAAGGGGCCTCGAGCCAAGGATGTGGGCACCTCTAGAAGCTGGAAAGGCCAGGAGAAGCTCTCCCCTGGAGCCTCCAGAAGGGACCCAGCCCTGCCCACACCTGGGTTTCAGCCCCGGAAGACCTGTGTGGGACCTGCAGCCCACAGAGCTGCAAGATAGTACGTTCGTGTTGTTTTAAGCCACCGAGTTGGTGACGATTTGTCACAGCAGCTACGGGAAACTAATGCAGGGGCTTTTTGAGATTGCGGTGCTTATGGATCATCCAAGGAGGGGCTAGTTAGTGGGCAGTTGAACACAGGGGTCTGGAATCCTAAGTATAGGCTGGAATGAAGATGGGGTGTCACCTGCAGAGAAGGTTAGCATGGGTCTTCTGAGGGGAGAGTGTGCTGCCTGAGAAGACCGGAGGGCTGGGCTCAGAATTCAGAACAAGAGCATTGAAGGGAAAGGCTGGAGAGGACCCTGGGAGAAGCAGAATCCAGAGGTGGAGGGACACCCGGGAGGGACGTGTGGGGAGAGCCAAGGTCAGAGAGGACTTCAAGGACACGGAAGTCACCACATGCACAGCTGTGGGCCACGCCTGTCGGTAGGTGACAGCACTGTGTTCAGCACCTTGGGGAGGAGGAGGTCAAGGGCGTGGAGAGGGCACTTTCACTGTGTGGGGGAGGGGGGTGTCCTTCCCACCTTCAGACCTACCATGAAAAACCCCCCAGGCTGTGCCCAGAGCCCTCCCTTTAAGATGCTCCTCAGAAAAAACGTTAGGGCCAAATTTCCAGCTTGGGGATTCCCAAAGCCCATAGCTTACGAATGGTCCAGGGAAGTTCCGTATGTCCAGCAGGAAAAAAAATTCCACTTTGGGGGCCGGCCCGGTGGTGTAGCGGGTAAGTTTGTGCACTGCGCTTTGGTGGCCTGGGGTTCACAGGTTCAGATCCCAGGGGCACGGACCTCCACACTACTCATCCATCCATACATGGCATCCCACATAAAATGGAGGAAGACTGGCACAGATGTTAGCTCAGGGACAATCTTCCTCAGCAAAAAAGGCTCAGACGTTAGCTCAGAGCCAACCTTCCTCAAAAGTAAACAAATAATTCTACTTTGCTCTTCAGAAATCATTGGATCAGGGAGACAATATTCGCCTGTATTCACAGTGTTTTCACTATTGGTGGTGTTGTCTGGCACCATGTTTGTGTCCACATCCTGGGCAATGACATTATTGGCCAAGAATCCAGAAGCATGGGGAGCTGGCTGGAGCTTTGAGGGGGACAGCGAGGGTTGCACGAGGGTCTCCAAGGTGCTGGCTGTTGGAAGAAGAATGGGGAGCCTGGGCCCCACTCTGTACTCTGCCAGGTGTCCAACCTGGAGATGGAAACCAGGCCTTAAACCCCAGGGCTTAAGACACGTTGGTCTCCAGTCAGTGGGATCAACCTAGAACTCCCTTTAGACAGACCCACAGTGGCCTGTGCTCTGTGTTGCCCAGCACCTCAGGTCCCAGGATTCTGGGGTACAGATGTCATCTCAGGCTGCAGTGGCAGGTGGCCGGTTCTTCACGTGGCCAGGCTCCTACCTAAGGCCCGAATCCCAAGGGGAGCAGGAACAGTGCCACGCTGTGCATCCCCATTGGACTGCCAGCCTCCTCTTCCGTTGGCCCTATACTTCTCTCCACGTCTCTTCTCCTGGCCAGCAGCCTTTCCAAGCTGCTGGAACATTCCAAGGTGAGCACCTGAGGTTTGCAGTGCCCCTCCCTTCCTCCATATACAACACAGCCACACTGGGGAGGGGCTCGAGAATGGCCTGCAGACAACCCACAAACGGGCCCAGGCAGGGGTGCTGGCCTGGTGGCCCCTGCGAGTCTGTCCACACTGGCCCGGAAAGAACACCACGGCCATTGTCCACCACGGCCATTTGCGCGGGGCCTAGCGGTCTAGGGTTTGTCTCACCGAGAGTTCGTATGAAGATGGACAAAACTGACTTCCTCTTCTGAAGCTGCTCCTGATACCAAAAGACAGGGCTGATGTGTGGTCCCATTAAACCAGAGCCTGTTCTTCCCGTGGGCCACACCTGTCTGGTCTCTCCCAAATCTGCTCACCTCAGCTCTCACTGCCTTCTTGCTCCTTCTGGCCCCCTTGCCTATGGCTCCTCCCCTTCCTGTCACCTGTGTTGGCCACGCGGTGGGCTCACCTCTTTGATCCACCCACCTGGCCCACAGCTTTGTCTCAGAACCAACTTCCAGCATCACTTACTCTGCTCCTTGCTCAGTTATGAATTTCTGCCTTAGTTTAGCCTTCCTCCCCCATGCCTCCAGGTAATTTTGCTCTTTATTTTCCTACTTCTTAGTTGGAATATTTATTTTCATATCTGTTTCATTTTGTAAAACACATTCAGGTTATCCATTTTCTGGTCAGAACATTCCTTCAGCTCTGAGGGCCGTGTTGTCCCGGTTGACGTTTCATAAAGACACTGCCTCGGTGGTGGCATTCTTTCCTCTTACCCAGGGAAGATCGGACCTCTCCTTTGGTTTAAAACTGTTTCATTTTTACCCCCCTGTTCTCCCCTTTGCTATTAGTCCTTAGTTTTATTGCATTATTGTCATGGAATATGGCTTCTATAACTTCTATGCTAGATCACTTTTCTTCTATTATTTCTTCTGTGCTCCACTCTTTCCTTCTGGAATCCGTGTCATACAGCTCTATCTCCTCAACAGATTTTCTGTGTCCTTGCCTTTTTCTTACCTTCCTTGTTAGTCATAATTTTCATCTCTTTACACTTTCCCCTGAGTGCTCAGAGAATTTCTTGAGGAATTCATTTGACTTTCTGTAATATCCCGTATGTTGTTCTCTGCCTCCTTGCAGCTCAGAAACAATGAGAAATGAATGTTTTACTTCTAAAAACAATATTTTTAAATTTTCATATGTTTGTCTTTTCACAGATGCAATTTCTTCCCTAGGCTCTTTGAGAATATAAAGTTTTATTCTGTTTCCTGGAGAAAAGCAATTTCACAGGAAAACACTTGTTCACCAAAACCCCCTTCTTTTAGTTTCTGAATCTTTTATATGTCCAATTATTTTTCTCCATAATCTTTTGGATTTGAGACAGGTTTTGTTGGAGATTATATTAAAAGATTTCAGTCTCACGCAAAGGAGTAGAGGGGAAACTTTATGTTTTCTGTTTTAATTTTGTGTCCCTGGAGGGTCGCTGAGCCATAAAGTAGAAGGTTGGAGTTGCCGCAGAAACAACGAAGCAACAGAAGGCTGCTCTGCTCCAGGTGGGGCACTGTGGGTGTGATTCTTGAGGCCATTTGTGGAGATTGGCTTTTGCCAGTAACTTCAGGGCCTGCCCTGCCACCCTGCACTGGAGGGAAGCGTGGTTTCCACAAGAAATAAGGAGGGAGCTTCCTGGAGGCAGCCAAGCAGCATGCTGTGTGTGTGTGTCTGTGTGACTGTGTGTCTCTGTGTGTGTCTATGTGTGTGTGTGTGTTGGCTAGAGCACTGTAACTCTTCTCTCACTTCTACCGCCACCTCCACTGGTGCCCTTGTCGAGATGTCCCCACTTTAGTAATCATAGTACCCTTTTCAAATCAGGCCTGGGGACGAATGCCAGTGCGGGGCCCTCCACGAGCCACCAGCGGGCAGGTGCACATTTCCTAGACCCCTTCCTGCCAGTTCCTGAGTGACCGGTGGTTCCACTCCAGCAGCCTGGGTTAGAAAATGACGCCCCAGCTCTTTTTTTCTCCTGTGACCTAGGACATGGCTGGGTTTCCATTATGAAAAATTCTATCCTGTATCTTTTTTTTTTTCTAAGATTGGCACCTGAGATAACAACTTGCCAATATGTATTTTTTTTTTTTTTTTGCTTTTACTCCCCAAATCCACCCAGTAGACGGTTGTATACTTTTAGTTGTGGGTCCTTCTAGTTGTGGCATGTGGGGACGCTGCCTCGACATGGCCTGATGAGCAGTGCCATGTCTGCGCCCAGGATCCGAACTGGCAAAACCCTGGGCAACTGAAGCGGAGCGCGAGCACTTAACCTCTCAGCCACGGGGCCGGCCCCTATCCTGTATCTTTTTTAATGACTTTATTTTTAAGTAATTATAGATTCATAGGAAGCTGCACAAATAGTACAGAGAGGGCCTGTGTACCCTTTACCAGTTTCCCCAATGGTCACCTCTCAGATAACCATATGCAGTATCAAAACCAGGAACCTGACGTTGGTCCATGTGTGTGTATAGGCCATACTTTTAAATACTCAAAGGAAATGAATGTGTCTGTTTGTCCCCCAGCTGCCTCTGCCTTGGTCAGTCTGCAGGGCCCTCGGGGCTCCATCCTCCCCTGCGGCTGGAGGACGCCTCCTGTGTTCCTAGGTGATGAGCATTGATGCTGAGGCCTTGACCTGCCCTCCACTGGTGACATACACTCATGCAGGGCCAGGCTTGGTGACTGGAGCCCCCAGGCCAGCTCAGGACAGCAACCCTCACTCCTCCCGTCCTCCCAGGTGGCCAGTTTCAGGAAGCCCCCAAGACCCTTCCTCACAGGTGACCTCGGTCCGTCAGAGCGGTTTCAGTAACAGGAAACCTACACAGGCCCCGTCCTGGGCGCTGGTCTCTTCTCAGGGGACCCGGTGGCCTGCTCTCCCTGCAGCCCTCAAGCTCAGGGCACTGGCTCGGGGGGAAAAAAGCAGCTCGTTCAGACTCGGGGGAGGAATGAACCCCTGGAGACTCTGCTGTCCAGAGAGGAAGGCCGATTAGTCCCACTTGACCAGACGTCCTTGTTAGCACTGAAAATCCCGCTTCCCAGGCAAACTGGGATGGTTGGTCACCCTGCCCCAGAACCAAGGGCCCCCACTTGCCTTATTTCCGCATGACTGCCCTGGGGACAAAGGGCCCTGCTCCCAGAGATGGGTACCTCCACTCGGCAAGAAGAATCTACTAGCAACTTTAAATGGTAGCTGCTTGCTCTTAAAGAAATTAAATCCTTAATTAAACATGGGGAATCCTTATACCTGGCGCCCAGCCCTGCTCCCAGCTGGGGTTCCTGAGACCCTGTGGGGGACCCTCAGGCAGGGTTCCTCGCAGCCCATGTAGAGTCGCAGGCTGCCTCGCCGATCCTGTGTGCATCACAGCTCCGGAAATGGTTCCCAGCTCAGTGATGGCATCCTCTTTTTTTCCATTGATTGTATCATAATTATATATATTTTTGCATGCTAACAATGCTTTTTGGGGTGTAGGACACATGTCTCCATGTCTGAAATTCAATCTCAGGGTCTGTTGCAACATCTCCTGCATGACACGATTTATTCTCCTGCCTGTGGCTCAAATCCTCATTTAGACAGTTGCTTACATGGACAGTTTTTCTGACTTGGTCCCAGTGTTACCCTCGCAGAACTGGAGTGGGGTGTCTGTGAGGCCTGGACCGTCTCGCTTTCTCAGGGCAATACTGCATCAACGACCACACTGCCCTGAGTGTCCCTCCATGCCCACTCAGACCTCTCCTGCGGCCGCGGAGCCTCTCACTTTGTTCTTTCCTCGTAGAGAAGGAGAGCTGGGCACCGCATTCTGAGTGTTCCCATGGCTGTGTGGCAGCACCCTGGTGCCCTGTTTCCGGACTTGAGTCCCAGGGCGGGAGCCAGGAGTTGTCCGCACGGGGCTGGCAGGAGCATTTGCTGGGACCCTGGGCGTCAAAGGCACGTCTCTGTGAAAACATGAGATCTGGTCCTCCAGATCTTACCAAAGAGTATAGTTAAGAGACTAATTTGTGGTTTTAAGTATGTTTTCTGATTAGCTTATTGTTCATTTATTGATTTCACTGTTACAGAGGAAAAAGCAATCTTTCCTCTTTCCTCGACGGCACCGCGTGGCCACCTGTGACCTGTGGTTGCCCTGTGTCCTCCTTGCAGCCCGGGAAGCGAGCAGGATCTGTCTGTCTGGGGAGGACTGTTTTCTGGGCCCAGAATGCAGATGTGGTGGCCTGATGGCCAGGCCTTGCTCAGAGGAGGGGGAGATACAGACGGGTCACCAGGGAGGACTCCGTGGAGGGTGACGATGATGCAGTGAGGATGGTCTGGAGTGACCCCACAGGTAACAAATGAACAGCTCCTGCTCAGACCCGAGAAGGCCCCGGTGAATAACACTCGCTGATAAGTGGAGGGAAGTGACAGGTGCAACCTCTGTGAGCAAATAAAGAGAATCCCATCGGCATCTGTGACTCTGAGCCTCCAGGGACCCAAACAAACTGGAAATGTTCACAATTCCCTCATAGCAGGAACGCCTCGACAGTGGACCCGGAACTAGGAAGTCTGCCCTAGCACTGGAGGGAACAGGAGGTGAGCGCAGCCGTGGGGCCACGAACTCTTGGGTATTCTTCCTAGCGTTCCACGTGCTCCCGCCAACAGGCCATCAGTGCTTCCAGCAGCCCTAGGAGGAGCTGTGGTCCAGCCCTTGGTTACCAACAACAGGAACCAACGTAGGTTATTCAAGCAGAAAGGGGGTCATTAGAAGGATATCAAGTGGCTCACGGAATCGACAGAAAGACAGAACACCAGGCTCAGGAAATGGGCAGGGACCCAGGAGGGTGGCAGCTGAGACACACCTGCCATGCCCCGGGACCAGCCCCCACCCAGACCTTCCTGCGGTCATCTCACCGAGGCCTCTGCCATCGAGGGACACTGGCCAGCCTGCCAGAGTGGACTGTGAATGCCGTGTGCTTCTCTGTGTCACCGTCCTCGGAAATGCTGTGGCTTTCACTGTCCACGTGGCTCATGTAGTTCAGCAGATGGTGGATGGTGAGGGGACACGTCATGCTACAAGCATAATGGGCCGGAAGGAATTGTGTCTCTGCTGATGTTTCAGACAGCTCCTCGGGTTAAGAAGGCTTCTGAGGGCTGGTGCTTCATTGGGAGGGCGGAATGGGTGGCAGTGGGGGGGTTCAGGACTTGAGGTGGGTGCAGAGTGCATGGATGACAGAAAAAAACGGGGTTCCCTAATAAGGAGGAGAAAGCGAGTTGCTTGGAGAAGATGTGGGGGGTTCTAAAGAATAAGAGAACTCTGACAGTGAGTGAAGACGTCACCTGAAGGACGCGCAGGACAGACAACTGTTGGGGTGTTGTGCAGGGGCGCGGGTGTTGTTTTTGACACAGCGAAGCAAAGATCCAGGCAGTCATCAGAGCACAGTGACAGGCCTGTCACTTGCGTTCCCTGACAGCTTTGCCATCTCCTAATTTCCCTGCCCCCCCAGTCACCCTTCAGAGCAAGCCTGTCCTCCGGCTGAGCCTTCCCAGCCGGCAGAACTAAGTGAGGAAATGAGCCCTACGATTTTCAATATGCCTCTCCTAGAGAAGACTGAGAAAAGCAATTAGAAGTTTCCGGAATGGCCTGGAGAAGAGGTCAGCGGACCGAGCATGAGGACGGAGGAGGGGATGCTGGGGGTCGCAGTGGCTGTTATGGGCTGTGGTGGGATGAGGAAGAAAGGGCAGCAATTCCAACCACGAGGATGAAAAAGCCTTTCTCGCTGGGCTTCCTGGGGGGCGGGGCCAGTGCTTGCTGGGCTTCTTGGGGGGTGGGGCCGGTGCTCAGGAGCAGGTGGGGCTGGTGGTGTCCTGGGCCTGGAGCCCAACACGCTCCTTGGGACATGGCCATTTAAGGAGCCTTCAGCTACCAGAGTCCGGGGGTCCCTTGGGGCTTTTGGGGCCCTGAGCAGAGTTGCTGGAGGCCTTTCATGCCTGTGGCTCAGAGCACCCCAGGAAGGAACAGTGCCTTTGGGGGCCAACGGGTCCTGCCTGGCGGCCCTCTGGAGGGGCGCAGGCCGGGGAACTTGGCCACCATCATTAGGGCCACGAGGGAGGAGTTGGCGACCACGTTCAGCCCTTGCGTGGGGTGATCATTCCTCCCTTTACAGAACAGGGACTGATAAAATTGTGCACATGTTGAAATCAAAGCGGAAAAACCTGTTTTAGAAAGGGCTCCGAGGGGAGGCCAGAGCCCTGAGCACTGGGGACATATGGCATTTGTCAATCAAACGCAGAGCAACCTTCAAAAAGCCATTAGAAGGCCGCCCCATGCCGTCTGCACCGTTTGTGCCGGCTGATGACTCCCCTGTCCCGCAGGCCCCACAGACGCTCTGTTTCTGGGACTAATTAGCCTTCCAGAGGGCAATCGAGGGCCCTCTGCTGGAACTTTCTTAGGAACTGAGCCGTTAGATGGCTTCAAATGGACATCACTAGAAATGGGAAAAAGCTAGTTAAGCGGTGGCTCCCCTCCCGGGGACAGGCAAGGCTGCATCCTCCGCCTGTGGCCTGGCAACGCTCGGGCCCTCAGCAGGCCATGTCCCTGAGCCTGGGAGATGCTGTCACCGTCTCCCCAAGGCGGCTTTCTTCCCCCTTTCCAGGCGTCCCCCCTCTTTGACAACCTTCCCTCCAGCATTGCTCACAGTGTCCAATCCTGCACTTACATCAGTGGACGTCCTGGGAGCTCCAGGAGGGCAAGCCCTGGGTCTGTTTTGCTCACGGCCGGATCTTCAGAGCCTGGAAGGGTGCCGGGCGCAGAGCACGTTTGGTTAATGTGGCCGAATGCATGAGTTTTGTCCCAGCTGAACTCATCCGGGAGGATGTCCTTTGAGGAACATCCTTCCAATAGGGCAGATGTGTGGATTTCCTCCTGTTTTTAACATGATTTGGACTTAGGGAGAATTTAGTCCCTGAATTTCCTTCTCCAATTCTTTCCCGTGTGGCCTTCATCTACCTCCTCCAAATGGCATCCAGTGGAGTCAACGAAGTGCCAGTTTCTGCCAAGGCTCAGGCTGCCTGTGTGCACTTGACCTCAATGTGCCCCTTCTGCAGCCTGTTCCCGCCGACCTGTGTCACCTACCTGAGTGCAGACTTCCTGGAGGTCACCACCACCCACCTGGAGAGGGGTGGCCGGCCCCCCATCGCCGGGACTGACATGTCTGTGGGCTTGGTGCGTATCAAGGTTTTAGATGCCATCGCCGGGCTCCCTGGTCCTCTCTTCCGTGTCCTTGCTGCCACCTTGTCCCCATCTCCTCCCCATCTAGTGCCCCATGACCTTGCCCCCTGCCCTTGCTCCTGGCTCAGCCTCCTGCTCATTCCGGCGAGCAGACTGGTGGGAAGGCCCCCAAGGTGAAGGCTGGCCGTTCGGTGTCAGGAAGGGAGGGCGAGTCTTACTCAGCTCCAGGAGGAGGAAACGGAAGTGGGAAGGACTTCCCACTCCCTTCTCCCTGGTGAGAATGGGGGACACGGAATTGGGACCTTGGAGAAATAAAACTCCAGATAGTCCCAGGAATGAGAAAGTGCGGAAATGTGGCAGAGGCACTGGGTGCCAGAAACCCCTGGAAAGTACTGGAATCCATTTAGTTGTCTACTTATTACTCGAGCCAGGTGCAAACTGCGACCTGCAGGCTGCGCTTGGCCTGCAACCCCACTGTCTTGTCCTGCAGGGTCCCCGAGAGGCTGCACTCCTGGGGCCAGGGCCTGGGGCCACCATGTGTGTGCCCCGCGGGGCCCAGGGGACCGAGAAGTACACCAAGCCCCTGACCCTGTGGCTACAGGCCAATGGGGAGCACAGTTAGCAAACAGTCTCACAAATATTTCTTTCCTCACTCACAGAGCCCTCCCTTCCATCATCCAACCTCTCTTCTGTGTCCTTTTCTTAAAGCAAGAGGTTAAAAAGGTGTCCATGGTAGAAATTTTGACGAGTATGGGAGCATAGAGATAAAAATTAAAAATAAAAATTACCTATAATTCTGGCCCCCAGAAATATCCATTTTAATAAAGGGTTCAATTTTATAAGCAAATTTCTAAATTTATTATATCATGAGCCTTTTCATGTCATTAATTTTTCTAAAATTTGAATCTTAGTGGCTGCCTAGGGTTCCATTTATTTCACCAATCCCCTGTTGTTGGACATTTATGTCTTTTCCAAATTTTCACCATCATAAAAAATGCTGCAGCGAACATCCTAGAAGATAAATCTTTGTGTCTGTCTCTAATTAATTCATTAAGATAAATTCCTAGGATGGATTCCTGTAAAAACAATGTATGAAATGGGATGACCATATTTAAAGCTATTTGCACCTGTCACCAAGGTGCACTCAGGGAAATCCTGTCATTGAAAAGCCCAGTGGGAGCGTCCAGAAGCGTCCAGCTCCTCGAACCCAGCCAGTGCTGAGTATCTTTTTCCCCCCAAACTTGATAGATAAGAAAGACATTTTATTGTTTCGTTTTTCTTTGTTTGTCAGCAAGATTGAACCATTTTCAAATATGCTCTTAACTCACTTATATTTTGTCTTTTGGAAAATTTCTATTTGTGTCCTTTGTTGATTTTTCCACCAGAATATTCTTTTTTTTTTTTTTGAGGAAGATTAGCCCTGAGCTCACATCTGCCGCCAATCCTCCTCTTTTTGCTGAGGACGACTAGCCCTGAGCTAACATCCATGCCCATCTTACTCTACTTTGTATGTGGGACGCCTGCCACAGCATGGCTTGCCAAGCGGTGCCATGTCCGTACCCGGTATCCGAACCGGCAAACCCCAGGCTGACAAGGCTGAACGTGCAAACTTAACCTCTGCGCCACTGGGCTGGCCCCAGATTATTAATCTTTTATAAAAATTGGATTTGTATGAGTTATATTCATTAAAAAAAATCCTTCTGTCACTTTTTTCCTCTTTTTTTCTCCCTTAGTTTTGTGTTTCTGACCTCAGTCTCTTTATCTGCAAAATGTATCGACTGGACCAAATGACGTCTTGAGCGGAGGTGATTTCAAAGAGCTCGAATCTTCCTCTCTCCTGTCACCCTCCCCTCCTCAGCAGCCTGCTCAGGCCTCCAAGCCCATTAGCACAGCTCCGGGAAGACCTGAATTTCAAATGTGGCCTGGGGTGTGAGAGGGGCCAGTCCCTTCCCAGGAAAGTGAGGAGAGGGGAGGGGTGCGGGGCCAGCCCCCCACTCATTGGATGAGGAAATAACGATATGGCCACGCGATGGGTTTAGAGGTAGCGGTAGATGATGTGGCATGGAAGAGCTTATTCTTCAATGAGAAAAGTCGATTCCAGGACAACGAAAGCCCTTTCATCCGTGCACGTGTGCATACACACCCACACAGGGAATGCTAGTCTTCAAAATAGTAACCATTTCCATCACAGGGAGGTAGAGTTACCAGCTTTTGTTGTGTTCTTTTAATTTGTATTTTTCTACAACAAATGTGGATTATCGCTTGATAAGCAACACCACTCCTCCCTCCCTCCCCCTCCCCCTCCTGTTTCCTCCTCTCCCTCCCCCTGCCTCCCCTCCTCCTCCCCCTCCCCCTTCCCCCTCCTCTCCCTCCCTCCCCTCCCTCCCCCCTCCTCTCCCGTCTCCCCTTCCCTTCCCCTTTCAAGTGTTGCCTCCAAATGGCCTGCTCCGAGGCGCTTGCCCACTGAAGTCATTAGCTTCAGCCGGCTCTGGTGGAACCTCACTACACTGTCTGCCAGATTGTCAGGCCTTGTCAGCACTGGAGAGCTGGCCCGTGGAAACCAGGCTCCCAGGCATGGGATGGGGCTTCCTCAAGAAGAATTTTCTCCCATTGGCCATTTTGTGGATCTCTGGGCCTGGGGTCACAACTTCCTAAAATAGGGGTTCTCAAGGGCATGGGAGCAGAATTGAGTACACTGCTTTTTCAGACGACACACCAGGGCCAACAGGAAAACACGGTCTAGGAATTCGACACTTTAGCTTCCCTGACACACTCCCTCCACCCCCACGCACACACACATGCACATCTGTGCGCCTCTCTAGTCGCTGACTCAGGCAACAGCTCTCAGGCCTGGGGATCGAAGGACGTGAGAACAGCTGTTTTGTTGTGACAGGTGAAGTCAAGGCTGCAGCCAGGTTGGGGGGGGAGATGCTAGTGAAAGAGAAAAACCCGGCCTCTCCTGCAAGGCTGTGCTTTGTCCTTTACACCCAGAACTGCAGAAGGGACCCGGCTAGAACCATTAGCTTTAGGTTGTTCCAAAGGAAGCTGTGGGCGTTGAGCACCTGGGTAGTTATACGCATCAGGGCTCACAAGTGGGGGCCTGCTGAGGACCAGCCAGGCCACCACCGGCTGGAGGCGACTCCCCGGGCCCAGGTTCCACTGCAGCCCAGTCCCGGCTTCCTGGGTCCCCAGACAGGCTCCCTTGGTCCCCAGACAAGCTCCCTTAACGCAGGACCCGAAGTCAGATGCCTCAGGTCGGGCTCAGGGTTACAGCAGACAAAACGCCCCTGCGAGATGCCAAGAGGCAGCTCGCCAAATTTCAGAGCGTGGGAAGAAGTGGATCCTTCTGAGAGAGCTGCAGGCTCGGGCTGGGGGAGCAGGGGCTCCAGGGAAGGGAGTGCGGGGGATAGAGTTCTTCTAGGGTGACAGGTAATTTTGCAAACACGTTATTATCAAGGTTCAGAATTGTCAACACCTGGGATTCTTGTGCTGGCTCAGAGAGAGCTCTTTTTAGTAATTCTTTAAATTTAAGAAAACCCAGTTTTCCAGTTTTACATGTGGATAAATGGGGAGTGGGGCTCTGGAGTCAGAAAGACCTCAAGGAAATTAACTTTCTCCTCCAGTGTTCTCGTTTGTGAATGGGGACTCTGACATGGGTCTCAGATGAAACGAGGCCATGTTCGTGGGGTTCTTTCCTTGGTGCCTGTAAGGAGCTCAATGAATAGTCACTCTTTCCTTCTCCCCTTGCCTGTGAATCCGAACCAGGGGAAACACAAGGGGCTCAGTGTCGAGGTCAGGCTGACAGGGGGTGACTGAGCACCTGCCACAGCCAGCTAGGCGGGGGACACAGCAGAAACTCAGCTCCTGGCCTGGCAGGAGTGTGTTCAGTAAGAAATAGGGCAATCAGTCAAATAATTATAATCATGACAAAATACGATTAGAGACTAACAGGCAAGGTGATCTGGGAGTCCAAGGAAGGAGAGAGTCAATCATTTATTGTTTATATATTTTAATGGATATATAATATAGATTATATATTATATACATATGCCTAGAATATGGTAGATAGATAAAGATGATAGATGGACGATAGATGATAGATGGATGATGGATGGATAGATAGATGATAGAGAGATAGTTGATAGATAGATGTTAGATAGATAGACAAGTAGGTAGATGATAGATGGATGATAGACAGACAGATAGGTAGATAGATAGATGGATGGGTGGTAGATGTCTACTGTGAACCAGGAGCTGTGTATACAATGTGAACAAACCAACTTGGATGCTGTCCTCAGGGCACCTCAGTGAAGTGGAGGAGACAGACAATGAACAAGAAGACAGATGGAAAAACAATTACAAATGGGAATACATATTATAAAGGAAAAAAACTGAGGTGACACAACAGAGGATGACGGGAGGTTCCCATGTCAGTGTATCAGGGAGGGCTTCTCTGAGGAGGTGACATAAGTCAAACCCAGAGGGCACCACCGTGGGAAAAGTTGGGGGTGCAGGGAGGCAGAGGGAGTCCTGGCGGAGGGGAAGACTGTGGCTTTGGAGGGACGGCAGGAGCCCCGTGGAGAGGGCAGGGTGAGGAGAAGGTGAAGTAAGACAAGGAGGAGGGCAGGGCCGGTCAGTAAGGAGTCTGCTCATGCTTGATTGGACCAAGAGAGCTCTTCGAGGATGCAGCATTGGGGAAGGCGTCCAAGGACGAGGGAGGAGTTCCCTGGGAGGAGGCAGAGGTGGCCCAGAGGTGTGAGTGTGAGGAGCCCAGGCAGGTGGGACCACAGGGTGAGAGCTGGCAAGGGGCCAGGAAGAGGCTAGAGGCCATGCACAACGCACGGACCAGGGCAGCACCCCCGAAGGAGCCTGCACCTACCTTGGTGAGCCATGGGGGGTTCAAAGAAAGGTCTTAGGGCAAAGGGGTCAGAGGTCTGCATCAGGAAATGTTTACTTATTGGACGTTTTTTAAATTTTGAGCTGCTCGTTTATCCAGGGTCACTGTAAGAGGCACTGGACAGGCACTTTACACAGATACAGCATCTGCCCCACAACCAAACGAGGCAGGTGGTGTTGAAGCTGGGTTCCTGAGGGTTACTGTAAATATTCAGTGAGGTTACCTTTCAACCTTATTATGAGAAGAAGTTAGTTTTGTCAATTTGCTCTCCTCCTGTTTCACCTGAGGGGCGACTCAAGGGTCACGAGGCTGTGTGAGCTTATTTTACAGAATAATGCCTTCAAGCAAGTTACGTAATCAGATAACCAGCCCCCAGCTGCTGTTGACGCCCAGAAGTCAGATGGCCCAAGGGCTTATCTGGAGTGAGAGAAACGTGGATTACCCCTTTGTTTCTCTGAAAGTCCTCCTGGCAAGCCCTAAGCTCTATAAAACCCCCTGCTCTCTTCTCTTGTGAAGGTGGATTTGAGAGAACCTGTCCTCCACCTTCTTGTTTTGGCTGATTCGAATAAATCTTTCTCCGTCTCCATGCACCAAGGTCTCAGTGTTTAGCTTACTGTTCATCAGGCACATGAACTTGAGATTAACAGGTTTGGTATCAGTGTCACTGTCCCCATTGGTCCTGGAGGGTCCAGTGGTGCATCCCAGGCATGGGGCAAGCATTTGATCCCAGGCAGTGTGCCCCCAGGGCCTGGAAGCCCACCTAGTTATCTCCCAGCCCCTTTCAGCTCAAATCCACCTTGATCAGAGATTCTGCAGACATTCTGAGGCCCTGAGCTGGCTGACGGGGCGGGGGGGTGGGGGGGTGGGGGAGGCACTGGGATGGGGGTTGGCGATGGGAGGAAGGGAGGCAGGGCTTTCTTCCTGGGTCTGGCCCTCCTCAGGGCCTTGTCCTAGGAGCCTGTTCACTGGCTTCTCCTGAACTCCCAGCAGGGCCCCCACCCCCACCCCCAGGGGTCTGAGCTCCTGAGTTCTGGGCAGCTCCTTTATGTTCCCTCAGCCCTCCAATGCTGATGCTAAATTCCTTCTGTTTGAAGTACTCCAGGGGTGAGGGTCCCATTTTCCTAGCTAGTCACCTGAGAAGGGGCGACAGTGACAGGGGTCAGGCAGAGACAGGGAGCCACGACCCAGGCCAGAGGTGATGAAGTGGGAGACTCTTGGGTTTGGAACCAGTTAGATTTGGGGAGTGAATTTTCAAGAAGACAGCATGGTGGGAGAAAGGTAACATCATTCACAGACAGAGAGGCCAGGAGAGAAGAGGGTCTGAGGTCCAGTATGGACGGGATGAGTTGAGGAGCTAACAGACATCGAGTCAAGATGTCCCCATGGGCCCAGGGGTACCACACCGGCTGGTGGCACTGAGCCCCAGGTAACCGACAATGGCCCCTCGAACACTTGGGCTCTTCTTGTTCTCCTCACGGGACAGGAAGCTCTGGAGAAGTGGTCCCAGGGTAGTTCTCCAACCCAGGCCCCCTCCATCCTTCCACACCACCCCTTCTCAGCAGGTGGGCTTTTTCCTCAGACTGCAAATGGGTGCCACAGCCGAGGCAGCAATCCACCCAAAGTAAGAAGGAGAAGCTGAGGGAGAGGATTGCCTGCCACATCTCTGTTCTTATCGAGGAGGACCTTCTTTCCCAGAACCTCACAGCAGCCTTCTGTCATGCATCATTGGCTAACCCACGTGCTCCCCTCTGGCTGCTGGGAAAACGGGTGTCTGGCACTTTCAGCCTCTGCGGTTGAGTTGGGCTCAACCAGCCTGGAAAGGAGGAGGAGGTTGGCCCTGAGGTTGGCCCCCAGGGGACTGCCACCTCGCGGGACAGAGAATCAAGACTGGGGCGAAGGCTGTGGGCAGTCCCCTCCCTGTTCTGCCTCTCGCTCCTTCAGCTACACAAAGTGACTAATGCTCCCTCCTGTTTCCCCGCCTCCCGGGGATTTGAAGGTCAATGAGACCCAGTGTGGGACGCTCCGAGGTTTGGCGGTGTTTCTAACAAGACTGCTGTCATGAGGCTCCCCGAGCGGGGGACTGGAAATGGGAGGCACTGACAGGGCTGTGGTGTGGGGGGCTGTTCCCACTCCGGGCATTAACAGCCAGCTCTCTGAGTGTGTACCCAAACACCAGGGAGTGGGCGCTGGCCCTAGAGTTGTCCTGTGTATGGAGAGAGGCTGCCTCCTGAGGACTTGGCACAGATGCTACCTGATGTGGATCTCGACCTTTTCTTAACTCCTCCTATCCTTCTGCGTCGCAGCCGCTGGCGTCCTGGTGAGGAATCCTCTCCGTCCCTCATGCACAGCTCGTCCGGGTGTCTGGGCAGTTGTCTGCGACCCCTGAGTCTCCATTCGGCAACGTTCTGTGTATTTAACTCCCCGGCTCTCCTTGGACATCTGTCCCCACAGCCCTTTATTCCTGCCTTCCTGGACCGGCTCACAGGGTCGTCTGGTCTCCATGGCAACGGGCACCCCTAATGGATGTGGTGTTCCTACGAGGTCATGCCCGCTGCCTCTTGTCACCTCCCTGCCTGCACAGACCCCCGTCTCACACACAGCTTCCTCTACCCGCCAGTCACCAACGCACATGGATGGTCTACGTAGCTTCATCTCCTAAGGTTCATTTCCCCCCCGATTCTCTTGATTTCTACCCAGCTTTAACAATCTCAAAGATGGTTTACTCAAACCTTTGCTGATCCAGACTGGACTCTAGTCTCTTTATTTTTTTTATTTTTTAAGAATTTTTTTTTAGGGGCCGGCCTGGTGGCACAGCGGTTAAGTTCACACGTTCTGCTTCAGCAGCCCGGTGTTCGTGGGTTCAGATCCCAGGTGCGGACATGGCACTGCTTGGCAAGCCATGCTGTGGTAGGCGTCCCACATGTAAAGTGGAGGGAGATGGGCACGGATGTGAGCTCAGGGCCAGGCTTCCTCAGCAAAAAGAGGAGGATTGGCAACAGATGTTAGCTCAGGGCTAATCTTCCTCAAAAAAAAAAAAAAAGAATTTTTTTATTGAGTTCATAATAGTTTATAACATTGTGAAATTCCAGTTGTACATTATTATTTATCAGTCACCATATATCTGTGCCCCTTTACCCCTTATGCCCACCTCCCATCGCCCTTCCCCTCTGGTAACCACTAGTCTGTCCTCTTTTGGAACCTAGTCTCTTGACAATGGGGATTGGGGTTGGCTGGGGGTGTTGATATGCGCGGGGATGCAGATGTGATGGCCTGACCGGGGACCATGCTGTTCTGTGCACTCTCTGGAAGGGCATGGGCTGCGGTGTTGGCTCTGGGTGGACTCTCCATGAAGCCACTTGTTAGGTGTGGTCAGTAAACAATTCCTGAGCACCCACTGTGAGCCAGGCCCTGGGACGACATTGTTGGGTCATATATCTCTTTCTCCATGTAGCCTTTAGGCTGGTGGGAATAGGGCTGCCACGTTTAGCAAAAAAATATACAAGATGTACAGTTAAATTTGGATTTCAGATAAACAACGAATTTATTTTAGTGTAAGTATCAATGTTTGTTGTTTATCTGAAATTCAAATTTAACTTGGCATCCTATATTTTATCTGAAAACCCTAAGCGGGAGAGAAAGAAAACAAATAAGTAAATATGGAAATAACATAATTCTTGGATTATGGTGGGTGCTGGGAAGAAAAAGCCAGTGCTTTGCAAAAACATCCCACAGGGCCAGCTGGATGGCTAGGGATGGGATCGCAGAGTCCAAAAGTATGGGAAGAAGCCTCCATATGCAAAGCCCAGGGGTGAGCATTCCAGGCAGACAGAAAAGCACATGCAAAGGCCCTGAAGTGGGAAAGAGCTTGATGTGGTCCTCAGTCAAACAGGCCAATGTGACCGTTTAGAGGAGCTGGCAGGCAGGTATGTACAACTTGAATTGATGACATGACCGACCTGGCCACAATGAGTAGGTGCTCAACAAATTGTAGCTATTGTGTGTTATTATTATGTTTTTCTGGGCTGCTCAGAATCCTTGGGCATGTGATTTCACTCTAGTGCCCTTTCCTTTTTTTTCAGGTGAAGGGGCAGCCCAGAAAAATCATCTTCTGCTTCATTTTCCCATGCAGGTTGCCTTCAGTCCGCTGAGGCGAGGAGAGAAGACAACAAACTGCTGATAGGCATTGAAGCAAGATTTAGTGCAGGGACGTGTCTAAAACAGAGCTCAGCTTTGGAAGGCTCAGTGTCGGTGGACAGCGCTGAAAGGTCTGTGACTCACTCTCCTCACGTGGGACCATGACTGGAGAATGTTGGCCTCCCACTTCTTTAGCTGCTAAGCCCAGTTCGTGTCACGACATCCCCACATCAATAGAGACTGGGAGGTCCGCCTCCTGCAGTGCCTGCTCTCAGTGGGACATGGTGGTCAGGGGCCCCGGGCCTGGCCTCAAATCTTAACTCCACAACCCAATAGCCATGTGAGTCTCGGTTTTTTCCACTGCCACCCGGGGATGGGGACAGTGCCATCTCCATCACAGCACTGTGGTGTGGGTTCCGTGAGATGGCATATGGCTGACATACTTGGCACAGTGCCTGGAACATTGAACCATCCAGCGGTCGCCAAGGGCAAGGCCAACACCACCTTTGAGGCCGTCCACACTATTGGGGGAGGAGGGCCGTGCATGATCCCACCATCGCTGAGTGTCTGCATGTGTGCAGACAGCGTGAGCCACAATCAAGCCCACGTACCTAAGCCACACCACAGCAGTTCCAGGGCCCAAAGGTCCCCATGGCACCAAAGTCTTTCCTTCCCTATTGGTAATGCCTAATAGTCAATGTCACTGCTCATCCCCTCAGTTTGGGCTCTGACCCCATATCGTAATTCTGTCCTCAGTGACTGACAGAGCCACACAGGCTGGAGGCTGGGCCTCGGGCAGGGGCTGAGGGCTGGGGGTCGTGGCGGGGTGGGGGGTTTCCACATGGAACTCGAGGTGCAGCCGCTTGACAGGGAAGTTAGCTGCACCGGAGAAGAATGTAACCTATTTTTGCTGCCCCTCAAAGAAAACTTTACATTTTAAATTAACAGCATGTCCACTGCCAGTATTTGTGGTTACTACCTGCCGCGTAAATCTCTTTTAGAGATGTGTGGGAACAGCATACATAATGAAATATCAACGTGAAACTTGATTTAGAGTGGCTTTTCATTAATATAACAAATGAAGTGTACCAAAATTTGAAAGTATATTCCTCTGGGCCTAATTAAAATACTGAACAAAATACATGTATATGTATATTTTAAATGAAGACATTCAGCCACCAGAATTAGCTCCAAAAATTAATTCGGATGGGAAAGGGCAGCGTGAGTGCATTGTTCCTATTAAAGTGGCCAATGCTCGTCCCTGAGATATCTCTAATAATATGCATCTGGTTTAGAGTCTGCAGGAGGTGGCAGGTGGGTTTTCCTTTCAAATACCGCCCTCTATACAAGGTGTGCCTCACAGGTGCTTTGACTGTGCTGCCTTTTGGTCAGAGAATTTTCCACGCACCCGGAAGGTGTCAGAGCTGGGATCTCCTCTGACTGAGGAGAGCTTCCTTGGCCCAGCTTCTGTCTGCACAAAGGGTGGTTTGGCCTCCGACTCAGGAGGGCATCCTCAGGGCTCTCTTTAAATGGAACTGGAGGATGGTGGTGAGATGGCAGGAGGCGGGGATGGAGGAGAGGGGCCGGTGTGGAAAAGCAGCCTGGTTCCCCTGCTGAACCAAGGGCAGGGAGTTACTGTGGCATTTGACGCGACACTCATCCCCAACGCTTTGGTAGCGGTAAACTAATGAGTGCACGGAAAACCCAGCGGAGGGGCCCCTGGCCCAAGAGGGACTCCAGGAGTCTGCACTCAAAAGGCTTGGTGGAGGGAGTGGCTCCCTGGTTGATGGCAGTAGATATACCCCAGAGGCCAGTCCACCGACCAGAGAGACCTCCTTGTCCTTGCACGTGTCCCCTCAGCCATCTGGAGCAGGTCCTGGTTTCTAGGCTGTGGAGCAGGACTTCTTAACTCGACCCCTGGGACGTGGATGGGGCTGTGCACTTGGCAGGAAATCCATCCCAGCCCAGTGAGGGCCCAAGGGGCAGGGGAGCCCCAGTGGAGAACAGAAGTGTGCATGTCAACACACACATGCTGTGAGTCTGAGGGCGCAGCTACAGAAAGATGGACTCTCCAAACAGTGCTCATGTTTGTGCTGGCTGACTGGTGATCTACACTACGACGGGCAAGTTGTTTAACCCTTCTGTTCTTTACCTATAAATGGAGACGCCAGCGGTATCTATCCTTAAAAGACTCATGTGAGGATTGAATTAAATACTTCCTGTGAGGTATTGTTCCTCAGAACAGTAAGGCCTTCATAATCATTCGTCACTATTCCTATTACCCTGTAAGTTACTGGCTCATATTCCAGTCCCTGGGGAAGTCAAGTACCATAATAATAATTCATATTTGCACAGCGCTTTATAATTTACACATTCCTTTCGTGTACCTTGTCTCCTTTAAACATGGGACAATGTGGGCCAGGGGCTCCCCTCACAGAGGAATCTGGTCAGAGGGTAGGGACATGCCCAGCATCACATAGCCACTAAGGGGGGAATGCAAGTTCCAATCTGAGAATCCACCTTTGAAACCCTTGTCCCTCCACCCTGGGGAGGGGGAGGAGCTCCCTTGGGAAACCCCAGAGAAAGCTCTATGGAACTTACAGAACTTCCCAGCCTTCACCTCATAGGCTGGAGGAGAAGAAGCTAAGCCCAGTGTGGCAGATGCAGATGACAGGGGGAAGCCTGACCGGACTGTCTTCTCCAAACACCTCGATCTGGTCCACAACTGGCTTCACTTCCCCATGGTTACAACACCCGTTTCCATGGTGATGGGAGGTGTTTGCAAGGTCCCCGGTCAAATCTCTCCATTTCTGGGTGATTTGTTAGAAGGCTGGCTGCTACCAAACCCTCTGCATTTAATTGGGAACACATTCACAGGCACATAGTAAAGAGTTCTGGGCTCCTGGGGATTCAGAGAGCTCCAGTTGTCATCTGTGGCCTTCTGGGTTTGGAGATGCTGTGTCCTTTCGCAGGAACACGAACCTAGCTAACAACATACCGCCCAGCCAGGACTTTTTGCCAGGCTCCAAGAAGAGGACTTGCTGTGTGTGGTCGGCAGTGTTCATATGTTTACTGGGATTGCTATTGTTTTATTCAACTAACATAAATGTTCTCCATGAACAGGCCAGGAGGGCATTCCTTTCCTGCCTGTCAATTGTCGCGCCTTCCAGCTCAGCAACACCCTGTTACTCCACGAGCGCAATCTCCAAAGAGTCAAGGTCCAGAGATGGGTTCAGATGGGGGTGGGGGGAGGAGGTGGAGACCCTCCTATTTGAGGAGTGGCCGAGGTGGTAACGGTTGGTTGGGCCTCTTTTGTCCTGAAAGGCGGTGGCCTGATCCCAGCCTTCAAAGGCTAAGAGGGACACAGCCTTGTGTCGCACGAGGGGAACTAGAGTTTGCTCAGGTGTCTGCACAGGAAGTGCTGCTCACACCTGGGTAAGGAACTTCAGAAGCTCATTGCTCCCCAGGAAGTGATGGAGACAGAAGGTTTAACTGGACGCCAAGTGCTCCTGGATAGGTTTAAGCACCGATGGGAGAGGAGGGTTTTGAAAGGCAGAGGACTAGAAGGGGTGTGTTGGCTCCTAAAGCACTGAGGCAAAGGCCAGGCAGCCCCATGAGCCCTCCGGTAGGGGCCTCCAAACCACTGGCTGGTTCCCAACCCTGGGTGCTCTTACTGCTTCTTGCCTTTGCATATGCTGTTCCCTTGCCTGGAACGCCCTTTCTCTCACTCTTGGGCTTCAAGACTCAACCCTCATTGAACATTATGTGGATTTGGGTGACATTTCAAGGAGAGGACTAGCAGGATTTGGATCAGATCGGATTTAGTGCTGAGAGGAGCAAGCGAAAGAAAGACGGCAACACAGGTCAAATGTGTTTGATGCTGGAGCACGTGGGGGTTGTAGATTGCACGGAGTGGGGAAGCTGGAAAGGGGGCAGGTCTGTGAAGGGGGAGATACTCTCCTTCCTTTTCCACAGGGTGAATTTCCTCAGTCAGTGACACAGTCATGGAAGACGGCTGAAGCTGCCGGGAGAAGACACCATGAAGACTCAGGCCTGAGGACGGTAACCTGGAAGGCACTCACATTGCTGGTGGCCAGAACTGGGCCTGAGGGGGAAACACTCAGACAGGGTGGGGAAGTCAGTGGGGGGAGGAAGGCCAGCAGAAAGTGGACACAGACCAGACACCCTCTCCTCTGGCAACTGTAACCTCATCACATCAATTGTGGCTTTCTTTACCGCTCTGGAAGGGAACCCAAAGTCCCAGGATTTAAAATCTTACACCACTGTTCAAATATAACAATTTAAAAAATTCCTGGGGCCAGGCTGGTGGCACAGTGGTTAAGTTCTCACATTCGGCTTTGGTGGCCTGGGGTTCCCCGGTTTGGATCCAGGGTACAGACATGGTACTGCTTGACAAGGCATGCTGTGGTAGGTGTCTCACATCTAAAGTAGAGGAAAATGGGCAAAGATGTTAGCTCAGGGCCAGTCTTCCTCAGCAAAAAGAGGAGGATTGGCAGCAGACGTTAGTTCAGGGCTAATCTTCGCCTCCCCCCCCCCCCCCCCGCCCCGCCCAAAAAATCCTTAGCGCTTGCAACTTGCTAGCTGACGGCTTTGGGCGAGCCCAGGAACGGAGCTGGGATGCACAGAACCGCGCCACCCAGGCAGCTGTGGGGAGGACGTTAACCGCCGCCCAGGCCTTCAGTTACCACGAGAAAACAGGATTCTGCCCAGAACTAGAGAGAAAGACAGTTACTGTGCCCCAGCTGCCGCCCTCCTCCGCCTTAGGCCACGGTCCACACTGCAGGCCACACCGCGTTCCTCAGATCCCCATTAACCCTGGAGCCGTGGCCGCCTTGGCGGGGTTACAGGCCGGTCTTGAGCAGGGCAGAAGGTGGGAAAGAGGAGGAAACGCCCCTTTCCCAGGGAACAAAAGCGGGCAGGGGTGGGGGCTGCCCAGAACCAGAGAGGAGAAGAGAGGCGGGGATGGAGGGCGGAGAACACGAAGGGTGGCCGCGTGGGATGCGCTCGGGCGGTGTCCAGGGTCCAGGCGGGTCTGGATGAGGGGCCTGGCGGGGCCGGGGCGCGTCCTCGGAGCGCAGCTCGCGGTGCTGCTTCGGTCCTGGGGTTCGGACGACAGAGGCAGGTGGCGGCCCGATCCAGGTGCTCTCTTGCAGGCCTGGGGGCCCGCGGTCAAAGATTCCGCCCCCCCCCCCCCCCCCCGCCCCCGCCCCGCCCCGGGTCCGCGGGGCAGGAGAAATCCGCCGCGGGCACACGGGTTAGTCCCCGCGACGTCCCCTCCTGCGGGGCGCACGCAGGATTCAGCTGGCCCGAAACTGAAATGTGGGCAGGCTCCTCGGCCCCAAATCACGGAGACCCAGACCCACCGGTAAAGGGGTCTCGCTTCCTGCAGACGGCGAAAGGCCTCCGAACGCGGGTCGGGCACAGCGACCCCGGAGCCACGGCCCTGCGGGGCGACCGCGGCGCCTCCCCGCAAGGTCAACGACGGGCTTCCCGGGTGCGCGGTCAGCTCCGTGGGGACCGGTGCCAGGGCAGCAGGGGTGGTGGGCGAGGAGCCGGGAGGACCCGAGCCATCTCTGGTCGGGGCCCCCACGCCTGAGTGAGCCCAGGCACCCCTATGTCCCTATACCTGTGTACCTGTCTTTTGGGGGGAGTGAGGTGCTTCTGGTCACGCGCAGATTCGGGGCATCCCGGGGCCAATCATTCAGCCACTCTGGCGGAAATTTGGTGGCGCTTGTTCCGCGGACTCGAACCCTCCAGGCGCTTTGGTGAGCAGTAGACCTGGTGGTTGGCGCCGGCGCCTGTGCAGGAATCGCTGGTGGTGGGTCCTCTGCTGGGTGCAGGCTGGCAATTACAACAGAGTTTCGGGGTGGGGGAGTGCTTCCCTAGCTGGCCCTGGAGGGGCACCCACAGGGGTGCGAATTCCACATCGGCCAGCGGTCCCCATTGGAAGAGGATGTTAAAGATGAGAAATAGAGTTTTGTCAAGTGAAAGGTCAGGGATTTAGAGTCTCAAACCCACCCCTAGCCCTTTGGTATTTGACTATCGTTGTCTTTGGCAGTCTGTGATTCCCATGTTTCAAAGAAGGAACTTTAAAGGTTCATAAAGCTCCAAAGATTTCAAATAGCTTTTTTAAAAGCACTTTGATGGTTTAAATGCAGACACATGAATTCCATATCTCTTAAATTACACAGGGTTTTAATTCTAAGGGACGATGTCTTTGGCAAGATGGATTGGGGTTTTGTCTTGTGTGGGCAGTTTTTAAAAAAAAGTGTGTGCAACGCAATCAGGTTGATGGTGGGAAGAGAAGGGAAAGGAGACATTAGGTGAATGATGCCCAGACTTCCGGCCACCTGGCCCCGTGGTGGCTCTCAGAGCAGAGAAGTGACACATGCACCAGACCCTTCATGTCCCTTCCAGGCGAGGGCAGTGACTTGGCCATATTTGGCTCCTGAAGGGCCATGGGTGAGCTGCTCCAGGAAGAGACCACCTCATCCTCTTCATGGATCTTCTCTATCCAGAACAGTGGTGAATGAATGAATGAATGAATGATACAAAGAACAAATGGATGTAGCGACCACATCTCCACTCTTGTCTACACTTGCAGTCTGCCCATGACTTAGAGTGATTGATCTTTTCAGTCTCCCCAGGTCGAACTTTCAAGAAACCAGTGTCAACCAGAGGCCCTAACCCAGGAGGGGAGGCAGCTTGGTATATGGTGACCTCAGGCTTTGAGGTCAGGCTACAGAGGCTTGAATTCCTGCTCTGCCATATTATCTGGGTGACCTCTTTAATCTTTAGTGCCCTCATCTATGAAATGGGACCATAGTGGTCCCTCAGTCGCTGGTGTTGTGAGGATTAATCTAAATGCGTATAAAGCCCTTAGCAAAGGCCCAGCACACAGGCACCTTCAAGAATAAATAGCGGGGCCGGCTCCATGGCCGAGTGGTTAAGTTTGCGCACTCAGCTGCGGCGGCCCAGGGTTCGGATCCTGGGCTCGGACATGGCACTGCTCGTCAGGCCACCTTGAGGCGGCATCCCACATCCCACAACTAGAAGGACCTGCAACTAAGATACACAACTGTGTACGGGGGGCGGTTGGGGGAAATAAAGCAGAAAAAAAAAAGATTGGCAATAGTTGTTAGCTTAGGTGCCAATCCTTAAAAAAAAAAAAAAAGGAAGATTGGCAACAGTTGTTAGCCCAGGTGCCAATCTTTAAGAAGAATAAATAGCAATGGTGGTGATGATGGTGATAGTGGTGATGGTGCTGCTAATGATGGTAGTAATGGTAATATATTGGGGATGATGGTGGTAATGATGGTGCTGATGGTGGTGGTGATGTTGGTGGTGGTGATGGTGCTGATGGTGCAGCTGCTAATGGTAGTGATGGTAATATATTGGGGGTGATGGTGGTGATGATGGCGTTGATAGTACTGGTGGTAGCAATGGTGCTGATGGTGATGGTGGTGATGATGGTGATAGTGGTGATGGTGCTGCCACTGATGGTAGTGATGGTAATATATTGGGGATGATGGTGGTGATGATGGTACTGATGGTGGGGATGCTGGTCACCCCTCAAGCTCTCTTTCAGCAATTGGGTCTCAGTGTCATCACTCAACTCTTCTGGTGACTGTGCCTACTGGACGTGCCATGAGCTTTGGGGCATAGCACATCTCATCTCATTGTCCTATACAGTTGGTCACTCCCAAGGGCAGGCATCCTGTCCCTCTCCTGTGGGCAGCTCCGTGGGCAGGAAACAACCCTTAGACACACAGCCACAGCAGCTGGTAGTCTTGCAGGATGGTGGAATCCCCCACTCCCAGGCCTGAGAGGTTCATGTGTTGATGAAGTGGACGTGCAGAGGGGCAGACTCCTGCCCTGCTTGGGCACAGGGGACTCTGCTGGAGAGCTTCTAGAGCCACCAAGGAGTCCTTGAACAGTCTTGGCCTTGGGCATGTGCAAGCCATGGAAGAAAAGATGAGAGTTCTCTAAACTATTTCCTAGAGCAATAAACTTGGGAATGAGATTTCTTAGAAAAGAGGGTTTTGGGAAACAGTTTTTAGGGGTCATTGTTCTTCCAGAGAGGCAGAAAATGTTGGTGAGCAGGCCCTGTGGATGAGCCACGTCCACCCACACAACTTCCCCTCCCTGGCACTTCCCTGGAGCCCCTGCACACAGAGAAACATCCCCCGGAGCACACTTCCCGCCTCCCCAGGAGTTCTCGGTCCCTCTCGCTTACCCCTGACTTGACAAGATGCCGGTTCTGATTTATTTGGTTTATGTACTTGCTCCATTTTCATTCATTTGTGTGGTTCCTGGGCCCCCGTTCCAGCTGGACTGTAAGGCTCTGGCGGCTGGGCCCTGTGTTGCTTCCTCAGATGGCTCGCAGAGGCCTTAGCAGACAGCCAAGGGGAGCCCCCATATTCGGTGCCTCCCGCGTGCACTGGCTAATGTCTACTGCAGAGACAAATGGGCAGTGGCAGAGCTGAGGGTTTATGTCATCTTCTCAAGGCAGGCTCTCTCCTTGTCCTTCCCAATTCAGGTGGCCCCACATGCCATGTGCTCGGGCCCATAGTTAAGTCCAGGTGGGACAACTGGCAGCTACCACGTGGGGTGCCTCCGGAGGTAAACCACCCAGCCGTTCCAAACATGCACCTTATGTTTTAAACCCGGCCCAAGAGCTTCTAGAGAACTCGCCTCGTCTCACTCACTAGAAAACTCTTTGTGACTTTAAGTAATCGATTTTATTAGATTTTTAAAAACAAATTCCTCACCTCGTCAGTTTTCATTCCAAACTCATAAACGCTTTGAATCTCAAAACCCTCCACATCAAAGCGGCCGGTGGAAAGTGCTGACTCTTGATTTCACTGCGTGATTCATGTGGGTTTGAGGGCTGCTGGGGGCCGCACGTGGGTTTGGGGACTGAGCTGGAGAGTCGCAACAAAGCGCCACCATTGCCCTAATCTCTCTCTATTACAGGAATGGATGACAAGATGGGAATTTCTGCGCCTATAAATCAGCGTTGTGTTCTGGATAATCTAATACATTTTTCAAGTGTTGTTCTCACCGTTTGCCGCGCACGGAACAGCTCAGTTGGCACAAACTTTGCAATCAATCTCTCCCGCCTGCTCCCCGCCCGGCCTCGCCACCTCCTCCGAAACTTCCTAATATTTTATACATAAACCAGTTTGGATTCACGGGGCAATCCAGCTAGTAAATGCTCTGAAGATTCATCTTGATGGACTAGCAGCCCAGCCTTGTAGCGTCCCAGCTTCTCAAGATGAAAAGGAATTTTATTTGGTGTGTTGTGCTACGCGGGGAGTGGATGCTGGCGGGTTGCTAGGTTCTCTTGTTATTGTGTGTGCTCTTCTCCAAGGAGAAGAGACAAGGCCAGAGAGGAGGCCTCAAGGGTGGGGCCCTCAGAAAAATGACCCTCTTCATTTGCTCTCTTATGCCCAGGCCCTCCCAGCAGTGTGTTGGGGTCCCTTGAGGATCCGTAAGACCCAAGGGAATGGGGGTGGCGAGTTTTCAGCAACCAGGCTTGTGTCGCAGCTGGTCACATTATAGCATCCTTGCACCACGGGGTGAGGGACAAGGGATCAAAGAGATAAGACAGCTTTTGGGGGAAGGGTATGGCCCTACCAAAGGAAATGAAAACAGTTGCAGTTTCATTTGCTTTAAAGCACAGCCCTTGTAATAAATGCGCACAGCAAATGTGCTGAGCAAACACCTCGGCGTTCATCAATATGCGGGGGCTGTTTATTGCCTCATAAACTTGGAAGCAAGTGATATTGTCTCTTAAATCAATGGCTGTGTGGACAGCCTCGGTGCTACAGGAGAACAAACACTGAGGCCGCGCCGGCGCTTAAATTAATGGCTGGAGCCGTGACTGAAAGGTGCTTAGTCACTGCCGAGGGAATTAGGAGCCATTCCAGAGAATGGAGCATCCTCGTATGTATCGGTGTCAGGATGATGGGCCAGAGTACCTGGGATGCTGTGGGGCATCCTCAGCCAGGAGCTGTGCTACCCCAGGGAGGCAAGGAAGGGGAGCCGTGACCCAGCCCTGGGGCAAGGAGAGGAGGCAGGGTGTGTCTGTCTGCCTCTCTAGAGTGTGGATCCCCAAAGGCCGGTCTGGGTCCCTCTCCTCCGGATCCCCAGCACCTTGCTGGAGCCCATACCGGGTAAATGCTGGAAGAAGTGGGCAGGAGGGAAGGAAGTGGGGTAACTGAGTTTAAAGGTGATCACAGGGAATGTTTATGGAGGTACAAGCTGCAGGGGAGACAATTCCACAACTGCCCAGCCACTTCTGGGAGGCCCCGCTTCCAGGGCGGGATGGGGATAAAGGCACCTGCCATTGGAGAAGGTACCAGCCCAGTAGAGAGACTGGCCATTAATGAAGGGCCAGGGCAGAGAGAATCTTGCAAACTCAGCCAGGCTGCTCCCCCAGGCTCCCTGTAGTGAATGGACTGGTGGCCCCCAAAAGCTATGTCCACATCCTAACCTCCAGAACCTGGGAATATGATCTGATTTGGTAAAAGGGTCTTTGCAGATAAAATTAAGGATCCCGAGATGAGATCCTCCTGAATTATCTGGGTGGGCCCTGAATCCAATGACAAGTGTCCTTATAAGATAGAGGCAGAGGGAGATTTGGGACAGACAGATGAGGGGAAGACACAGGAGAGAGGAGGAGGCAATGTGACGAGAGAGGAGGAGGCAATGTGACAACAGAGGCAGAGATGGAGCAATGTGGCTAAAAGCCAAGGAACACCAAGGATTGCGAGCAGCCACCAGAAGCTAGGAGAGAGGCATGGAAAGGATTCCTGCCTCCCGCCCCTGCCATCACCCTTGATTCTGGACTCTGGCCTCCAAGCCATGAGAGCATATATTTCTGTTGTTTGAAGCCACCACGGCTGTGGTAAATAGTGACAGCAGCCACAGAGACTAATACACTCTTCTTGCCCAAACTTGGGCTCTGGCGTCTTCCAGCAGCTGCTCCTACCTTCTTGGGGATTACTGGTTTTGGCCAGATGTGCCCAAACCGGTGGGGACAGTCCAACCTGGCAGAATGCTGGAAAAACTCAGTCTTGCTTTCCTTCTCTCGGCCAGAGCAGGTGCCCTTAGAATAGCGCCACTTAAGTGCAGGTGGCTTTGTCCACCTGAATTTGTTAAGCCGCTCAGGGGCTTCATGAGTCCTGCCAGGTAAAAGTATCAGATAAAGCAGTAGTCACCACTGGAATTGTACTGAGGTCACCATCGGGCTTGGGACCATGTAACCTGTGATGCTGGGTGTGTGGTTGGCATCCAGGCAGCTTATGTTGCCTTGGCTGGGCCCCAGTCACTTTCAAATTAAATGTTTATTCTCAACCTCCTGCCCTGGGTAGCTGTGTCTTGACTTTTCATGTGCCCACCACCATGGACCCAATTCCTGCCATCTGAGAAGAGTGGGCAGAACCTTTAAGCCTGCACAAAGTCATAATTCAGCCTTGCTAGTTGGTGAGTTCATTGACTTACCAACATGGCGGAAGTTTCCGTGGAGACAGATTCCCTCTGATAAATTAAAGAAGGTGCCATGGGGGGGGAAACCTGGGGTTCTCTCGACATCTCAAATGACCTTGATAATTTTGAGTGTGGTTTAAGGTTAAATTCTCTGCCTTAAAGCATCAGAAATCCCAACTCGTTCACACCCAGAGACAGAGTCCTTCTTCTCACAGTGGGCTCACGGGAAACAGTTATGGGCTCCAGAGTGACAATTTATTAACCTACAGTGAGAAATATTTAGACTCAATTGTGTGAAATTGCCAATATTCGAATGCTTTCAACCTACAAGAGTGGCAATTTCATATGGTCCAACATTAATACCACCGCAGGGAGCTGAAATACTCAGATCCATATGACCACAATTGTCCCCTGCAGGCCCCATATGTGGGAAGCCCAATTATAATCAAAGAGGTACTTGGTGAGTGATGAACCGAAGCAAAGATTCTGGGGCTAGATTGTGAGAGACGAAAAAGCAGCCCTGGCAGCTGTCAGCTGGGAGCCAGCCTGGCACTCACAGCTAAGCCATGCTGTTCTTTTGTTGAACAAACACAATTTCACCGAACACCAACATCGAACAAGGTCACTCTGTGACCAGGATGGAGAGAGACAAAAACAAGTCCACTTTGTAATCATGTTTGAACACAGACAAAAAAATAGGCACACTGTTTAAACCACAAAGTGACCTCACGTCCTTCCCTCCCACCTAGTATAAATGATGGCCACTTCTTCACCAATTACAGCCTTGGTCTCGTGCCATGGTTCCACCTCCCACATAACATCAGTGATGCACAATCATATGCAGCTTCAGTGTCTGATACCCTGTCCAGAACAACAGGCCCCAAAAGCATCTAACACAAGCCCAAATCCTATAACGAGTTTCCCCATCACCCACTTACTGAGATGCTCCAAGGTTCCCCATGGGGTGCAGTCTCCCTTGTGGCAACAAGTTCCCCCAAACCCAACTTTGTTCAAATACCTGTGTGTTCCTGGTGTCTTTGGCTAGTGGGCATTGCTAAGGGCATCAGGCTCTGCCAGCCCAACCTGGCTATCTCTATATTGAGGATAGGCCTACCACTGCTACCATCACCACCACCACCACCATAATCACTTCCACTATTACTATGGTCACCATCACCAACCACCATAATCACTTACACCATTACTAAGATCACCACCAACAACCACCATCATCACTTCCGTCATTACTATGACCACCACCACCATAACCACTTCCACCATTACTATGACCACTACCACCATCACCCTGGTCACTTCCACCATTACTATGATCACCATCACTACGACCACCATTGTCACTTCTACCATTACTTTGATCACCACCAACACCATAATCACTTCAACCATTACTATGACCACCATCACCAACCACCATAACCACTTCCACTATTACTATGACCACCACCACCACTATAATCACTTCCACTATTACTATGGCTATCACCACCATTCTTACTGCCACCGTTACCACCAGTCACCACCACCACAAGCCTCACTACCACCACCTTGCTAGGTGATTGATATACATTTTATCATTTTATCCTTCTTCAACTCTGTAGGGTATGTACAGTTATCTCCATTTTCCCAAATAAGCCAAATAAGGCTATTATGGCTCAGAGAGGTTAAGTAACTGTCTCAAGATCACAGAACTAGTAAATGGCAGAGCAAGGGTTTGAAACCCCAGTCAGCCAGGAATACTCTAGGGCTTCCCACAAAGCAGAAGGCTCCAGCGCTTGCCCGGAGGTATCCTGCACCCTCCCGTTCCCCTCTGCCCCGCCCTCCACTCTCCCTTCCCCCAAGCTTGGATGTGAGCTGCCAGCAGCTGCCTCTATGACTCTCCCCTGCGATCCTGGCTGACGCCCATCTGACTTGCAAACTGTTGTGTTTCTTTAAGGTGGCTTTGCACATGTTCGCTCTGGTCTCTTACGTGCGGCTTTTATAATTGAACTCTTACAGGAGGATCCTATCTGCTTCACATCCAGGTTCTCGAGTCTGCCTCCCTGTTTCCTCCGTGCGCCAAATGCGGTGAACACATAAATTCTTTCCGGAGCCAGGAATAGAAACCAAGATTTATGAGTCTCAATCTATTACTGTAACCAGCAGGATCACTTCCTCCGTATCCTTTTACTTCATGACCATATTTTTCTTCAGAAGTGGCACCTTTTAAGATACTACATAAAGAGGCCCCATTCAAAGTTTTAAATTCAAATTATTTGGGCTATCTGAGAAAATACTATGCATCTGAACTATGAGTGGAAAATACCCTTTTTACATGCTTGAATAAGTCCAAGACAGCTTAAAGGATTTTCTCCAATTTAAAAAAAATAATAATTCACTTCTGGATGGAGGGGAAAAATATGATAAATTTCTACACAAAAGCAATGCCTTGAGAGAGAAATAGCTTGTGTGGCTGTGAAAATCAGAGGCTTTGTAGGAAATGCAATGCAGTCTCCAGGTAAAGCTTCCATGGGCTCAGAACGTAGATGTCAAGAGGATTTTCCAGAGAACCAGACTCAGGTGGGTTAACGGTGTCCAAATTCTGAGATTTCTTTTTCAGGGGTGTGTGTGTGTGTGTGTGCGTGTGTGTGTGGGTTTGTGTGTTAAACACCCACCCAGGACAAAGATTAGAAACTGTGCCTGAGCCCACTATAAATTTTGTTTTTGATGTTATGAAACATGAAATGGGGACTTTTTCGGTTAGGAAAAGTGCAGTGGAAGCTTGGCACAGTTCACAGGAATTGCAGCAAACCCCCAGACGCTACAGGGAATTTCCTCTTTTCTTTCTGCTAAGGCCGCACTGTGGCCTAGATGCAGCTTCCAGAAATCCTCAGAGACACATCCCTTGCAGCGGCGGCTGCTCCCTCCCTGGGCTGCCGCGAGCAGAGTGCTTCCCAGCCACAGCTGCGAACACCGAGATCTAGCACCTGCCGTCTGGGGTCCTGGCCGGGAGCCGCCTGCTGCTGCGTTACAGCTCCGGGGCCACGCTGAGGGCGCCTGGTGAGGCTCCAGGCCCCTGCCGCCTCCAGAATCAGCGACAAGAGGAGTCACTTTATCAACAAACTAACGCAGACCAAGAGACTGCATGGCATTGTGTCTCTTGAGAAAAACCTTTAAACCAGGTTCAAAGCTTCTCGAAGAACGAAGAACGTCACCACCCAATTACTTTTCTTTCCTCCATGCATCATTTTGAAAAAGACAAAAAAGGAATTTAAAGGCTCCTTGAATCCTTGTCTCATCCATGTTGCTCCTAGACAATCTCCCTCTCCCACAATGGAAACAAAACCCCAAAATAAACAGAAAACGACCAAGAACCCCATATCCCCAGAGACCTTGGGCAGCTGCCCTCTGGGAGAAGAGATGCGCTTTTCATGGATATCCGGGAGGCGACCTTCTGTAGTTTCAGCGTTGCTCTCTCACGATGGGGATTCTGACCAGAAACGAGAGCGAGTAACAGGCTCCCGGTCTCAGCACCCCGTCATCTGCCCTGTTCTGTGCGTGGGATCTTTGCTGCTCCCCAAGTGGGGTTTGGACCCCCCCCCCTTAAAGTGGCAGATTCTTAGCAGGGGTCTGCACTTTCCATGAAATGCTAGACCCTCCCACCCAGGGCTGGGGGGGGGGGGGGCGCCAAGCGGTCCCCCTGTGCAGCCCCCTCCACCCCGTGCGCCCCGCGCCCACCTGAACCCTCTGCGTCCTCCCGCGCCCCTCCAGCCCAAACCCCCTGCCCCTTGCCCATCGTTGGAGACGTCTGAGTGGTTGGGGGAGCCCCAGAGTATCTGCTCCCCAGGCCCCAAGGTCCCGGGGCTCCTCTCCGCGGGCGCTGGCATCGCGTGGCCGCCCTGGATGGAGCAGCAGGGCCGAGACGGATCAGCGCATCTGCAGCTGCGTCCGAAATACATTGATTTTTGTTACAGCCACGAGGCCCATCCAATTAAAAACGATCACCGGCGTGTTCCAAGTCTCTGTGCTTGCCAATTGTGTTGACTGCCGCTGGCAGAGAACAATGCTGTTTGTTCAACATGGCCTCGTTTTCACAGCCGATTGGAGAAGTTCGGAAGAGCCCCCCAATACCAGAAGGTCTAGAGGTTTCCCCGAGGTGATGTTAATCCACACTTAGCCTCGAGGGGGGTGAGGCGAATGCGGCTCTCCTCGTCTGGGGCTGCAGCTGTCATGTTTTGGGTTTCTATTTAGGGTTAGTGACACTGGTCAAGCTGCTGCAGAAGAGGGAGAGAGGGTGATTCTGTGCTTGGAATTTCTGCCTGGGATGCATTTATAAACTGCCAGTGGGGTGGGGGAAAGACAAGGTCGCCGTTTGAAATTACAGAGCAAACCATAAACACATATCTATTATCATCACATAAACATAAAGGATGAAAGAGGATAGAATGGAGGCCGGATCCATTCCTGCCCAAGGAGGACTGAGTATATGCATGTTCAAGAAACCAGCCCCTTGGTGGAGGCGGTGAAGGGAGTGGAAAAGGCAGGCACTGATATCAGACAAACCTGGGTTTCAATCCTGGCTCGCCACTTTCCAGCTGTGTGACCTTAGGCAAGTTATTTAACCTCTCTGAATGCCAGTTGAATCATCTCTAAAAGCTGGCTAATAATGCCTTCCTTCAGAGATTGAAATGGCATTATCACTTTAAAAACCTCTCTAAGAGTATCTGGCAAATACTAGGTGGAGGATGAACCAAATTTTAATTATACTTCACAGCTTTCTGCAACTTTCGACAATCTTCCTAATGTCTATTTGCATAAGTCTGGAAGTATCTCAAGAGTCTATATATAACTTTTTCTTTTCTGGTTGAGTGTAGCAAAGAAAGAGAAATGATACACAGAAAAATATTCATGGCCAAACTCCACTTTTCTTCCTAGAGATATTCTTTATTTTTCCAAACTGTTCAAGCTTTCCTTTTTAACCCAAATTTCTGTACAGCATCTCTGCTGATACAGAGGTGCCAGCTGTGTATCTTGGTGGGGGAGTTGTAGGGGAAGTCATGTTCCTTTCCATCCGTGCTGCTGTGGTATTTCCTTTGGTGAGGTCTTGACGGTGTTATAGCTAAGTGAGTGTGAGGTGGTGTGGTGCAGTGGTTAAGCACAGGGCTGAGGAACTGGCCCACGTGCCCTGAATCTCTAACATGAAGTCATTTTGTGTTACACGTTCTCCTGGTCTCTGTTTGCTTGTCTGTTCAATGGGGGTAATAAGAATACATTCTTCCTGGGATTGTTGACACTGAGTTTTAGGTTCCTGCTAACAGATTAGCCATTATTTTGTAATATTGCACTCTCTCAAAATAACTTTTTCTAGAAAATAAGCAAATTATTCCTGACATCATTTGAGATCCCACTGCTCTGCATCCTAGCCAGAACTTGGCGCGGTTTTCTTAATTTAGCCATTCTGATAGGTGTGTGGTGGTACCTCATTGTGGTTTTAATTTGCATTTACTTAGTGATGATTTTTTTTGAGCATCTTTCATGTGATTATTTGCCATCCATATATCTTCTTTGGCATTATCTGACAATTTGGCAAATTGTTCAAATCTTCTGTCTAGTTTTTAGTTGTGTTGTTTATTTATTTTTTTTTTTTGCTGGGTTTTGAGAGTTTTAAAAAATATATTCTGGGTACAAGTCCTTTGTTGATAGATATTTTGGAAATATTTTCTCCAAGTCTATGGCACATGTTTTCATTCTCCTAACATCGTCTTTCAAAGAGCAGAAATTTTTAATGTTGATGAGGTCCAATTTATTATGTTTTTTCTGTCTTGTGATTCATACATTTGGTGTCGAAGCTAAGAAATCTTTGCCTAAACCAAGATCACAAAATTTTCTCCTATATTTTTTTCTACAAGTTTTATAGCTTTTGGCTTTACCTTGAGGTCCATGATCCATTTTGGGTTAATTTTTGCATATGTTGTGTGCTTTGGAGGGAAGTTCCTTTTCTGCATGTGGATGTCCAGTTGTTCCAGCATCATTGATTGAAAAGATTGTCCTTTGCCCATTGAATTGCCTTTGTTGAAAATCAATTGACCCCCTATGTGTCAGTCTGTTCTGCAAGGTGTCTCAGGTTTCATTGTATAATCCTGCATTGAAATTCTCTGCTCCCCTGATACCCAGACGGGGGGCCCCTCTCTCCCCATGGGCATTGCTCACCATTGGTCCCCACCACAGCGAGCACTGACTGATCTTCACAGCCCTGAAGCTCCTTGAGCCTTGCCCTAGTGGGCTTGGATGTGGATGGATACTCAGCTCTCCCAGAGGTGAGGGGGTCCCCTACACCACATTTTCCAGGAGGCTTATGATGCAAAACTGTACTCCCCGCTCTGGACCACAGCTCTGGATGCCCAAGAGGCTCTGAAACCCTGGCCAAGCCAGAAGACCCAGGGCTCCTCCGCTTCCCGCCACCTCCCCCTGTACCCCTCTTCCCATCCTCACCTTTCCTTAATTCCAATCAGGCTGGAGAACCTTCAAGAGGAAGATCGCTTAGAAGATCCTGTCTACCTTTCGGAAACATGGAAGGTTAACTCCCCTGGCAGCCCTTCTTGGCCGCCTGTCTCCTGCAGCTGTCTGGGAGGGCTGCACAGAGAGAGAGGAACACCAGAAGAATCTCTTGCTTATTTTCCCAGGAGTTAGGAATTAGATGAAGCCATAACCGGCTCTACACTTGGCAAAGCACCTGGACACAATAGTACGCTTAATGAAATGATTAAATGTCTCTGCAGTGGAGCCCCATTTCATTTATTTAACTTTTATTGACCTCTATTGAATGTCTGCCAAAATACTAGCACAGGATGGAAAGGCACGAACGAGGTGTCTGCCACAGGGCAGGGTGTAGACTGACCTTGTGGCCCCTCCCTCTTCCCTACACTGGAGAACTCAGCGCCACCATCCCTGTTCTTTAAGCCACGTCCCTTGTAGATAATTGAATGAGTACTGAACTGGACAAATAATAATAAAAATGTTTCCTTTTCCAAAGAAAACCAGTCTCGGCCAGGCAGAAATGTAGATGGCTATGTTCCTCAATATTCCCACCTCTCTCTTTCGGATGAGGTGGGACATTCAATTGACTGTCAATCATGTGGTTTGTATCCAGGACAAAACCTATTTCCAGAGACTTCTTCCAAGCTGTTCCACAAAAACATATTCTTAAAAGGGGAGTTTGAATGGTAAAATTCATTTGAGAAACCGGTCTACTTTATCCCTTCTGTAAGATCCACAAAGCATCTTATCCTTTTAAAGAGTTTGAGAAGTCTGGATGCAAATTCACCTGCAAAAAATTTCCCAAACTTATGCAAAGAACACTTTTTTCACCTAACGCCTATCAACACCATGGAACCGGGTTGGGAAATGATGTTCCAAAAATTCCATAAGATGTTCCGATGAAAGCAGGGTCTGTTGCTCTAGTCTATTCAAAGAACATCCGGGAGTCAGTGAAGGGCGAGGCAATGAGGAATTCAGGGTTTTCCCCGCCTGCCTCTCCCTGGCGTTCCCAGCTTGGGATGTGGCAGAAAACAGACACATCTTCCAGCCACACTGGGGAGGTGGGGATAGAAGCCCCAACCAGGGCTTTGCAGTTAACTAGCTGACTAAGACTACTCGGAACCTGCTAGATCAGAAGAGTCCCTCTCCCCAGAGTCAGCATATATTGACCTATGGTGACACGGTAAACTTCTAGCACAGTTTATTTTCCTTTCTTCTCCTGCTAGTTTTCCAGACATTCATTTTCTCCAAATATCGTGACTGAATTGAAAACACTTTTTCCAACTCGCTTCCTTCTGCATCGCATCTCTCTCCTTCTCCAAACTCAGGTTTGGGAGCAGGGGTCAGCTACAGAAAACTTCCAATCCGTCTTTTAAGAGGTCAGCCACGAAAAAATGGAATCGCCACAAGGAAAATGGCTTTCCCCCTTAGTTCAGAACCTCCGCTGGCACCAACGCGGAATTAGATTAAGTGCCGAGTGTCCCTGTGAAATGAGCTCTCCCCACAGTCAGGGAACATGGAAACCACCGAGTCAGCAGCTCAGACTCCACCCTCCCTCGCTCCCCTCTCCCTGCACGACGCGCTGTGTTGTCATCTGGAGCCTGTGCACTCATTCTAATTCTTCATGCCTTGTTATTCTGTCAATTTCTTAATCTATTTATGCTGACTTTATTTTTAGTGTGCCTATTGTGACAGCAAATCCTGAAATTGCCTTGGTTGTTTTCTGAAAATGGCCGTTACCAAACCATAATGCAGACCCCGAATAAAATAATGTCAGCCCCAGGCGGTTTCTGGGCGGCCGCAGCAGCTGTCTACTTTTAGAGCTGCATATCAATTCTCCCCTTGGAGGGGCTTGCCCGGGAGGGCAGCTAGGAAAGCAGCGTGGTGTCATATTTAGATGCGCATCTCAGGGTCTCGCTGAAAATGCTCCCTTCGTCCCCTTTTGGAGAATTCCTTCGAACATTAATAAATTCCCTCCCCTCTCCCTATCTTTTGTTGGCAAACTATAAAAAATGCAAATGATCCAGAAACCAATTAATTTTTAGAAGGTTGCAGCTGTTTTGCTGTATTCACAAGACGTGGCGGGTACATTTAGGGCGTGTGTCTGCAAATGCACACACATGTGGAAGGCATCCGACTGCTCATCACAGACACGTCAGATCTCCAGATATGAGCCATCATTCAGCCATGTCAATGCAAGCAGATCTCTTTCAGAGAACATTCCACATCCTAAGAATCGGAACTGCTAATGGCACGCAGAGGCAAGAAGAGCACGGGGGCTGTGCATCCAGTAACACAATGAAGTTTCATGTTCGCGGACCGAGGAAATGCTCCATGGAGAGGCAGCGGTGCCCGCCCTGGCGTTCTTCAGGCAGCTGTGTCCTTCCAGCCACCATCCAAGTGAGGGCTTTGATGTCTTAAGCCCTGGGGACTTTTAGGGCTATCGCTGCTGGCCCACTGGTGAAACTTGGTTAGATTTAGAGCTTGTGATTGCAAGCATCGAAGTCTTTTTTTCTGGTGGTTCTTAAAATGTCGAAACAATATTCCTGTAAGAGAAGGCTGTCAGTCTCTCTTCCACCTTCCATTACGCTCACCCCATACTGTTCACGGCCCACTCAACAGCCATTCCCTTTTTTCCCATTTCTCCTGCCAGTAGCAGCTGGATTAGGTTGAGGTCGAGAGACAGGGGTCCCAGGATGCCAATCTTACAAGGTACACTGTGGCCGATCTAAGCGAATTGTGGCAATTCCACAATTGCCCCAGGATCGGGCGTGAGACCCAGCTGTGGCCAGTGGGACACAGGGCAAGTCAGCTGATGGGGCTTCTGGAAAGACTTTGTTTTTTGGCTAAAAAGACAAAGTTAAGGAAGAAGCTTTTCTGCAGCTTTGCCCTCTTCCTGCCTTGAAGAATGCTTTTGTGTGCTGATGTCGTGCTGGTGGCTTGGCAGCGTCCTGTGACCCTGAGGTGGCAGGCCTAGGATGGACAGCCACATGCTGAGGATGGCAGACTGGGGCAGCCGCACCCATCCTGGACCTGCCCACCTCCCGACTTCTGGCCACGTGAGATAATTGCCTCTGTTCATTGCTGTCTACTGTTTGTCAGGCATTTTGTTAATTGTGATCAGTGTCATTCCTGACTAATGCAAGGCTCTCTGGGTTGGAAGAGATCTTACAGCTGTGTCACCTAGAACCCCTGCAATGGGCTGCTTGGATCCCAGAGGAATCCACGAGGTCATCTTCCAAATGGTGCTCAAACCATTAGAGAAGGAGGAATCACTTCCTCCTGGAGCGCCCGCACTGTATTTGGGCACCTCTGCTGGAATGTCTTCCGTATGTGATGGGAGAATTCAATTTGCCAGCTTTCGGAGGGGGGCATGCTGGAGAGGGCAGATCGGCATGGGGGCTGCTCCCCCCAAAGAAGCCGGGAGTGGGGGCTGAACCCACCTCTGAAGGGCAGAGGATGTCAGAGCAAGGATGCAGGAGGTGCTGAGGGTGAAGCCAGCCAGGTGTGTCCCCGTCCTGTCCCTCCTGTGAGTCACACATGAGGGTTATTTTTTTAAACAGCTTTATTGAGATATAATTCACATACCACACAATTCACCCATTTAAAGTATACAATTCAGTGTTTTTGTATAGCCATAGATATGTGCAACCATCACAAAGTCAATTTCAGACAATTTTTATCACCCAAAAAGAAACCCTGTAGCCCGGGGCTATTGTTCCCCTCTAACTCTCCCTCTCCCCTACATCCCCCAGCCCCAAGCAACCACTAATCTTTCTGTCTCTAGAGATTTCCCTATTGTGAACATTTCGTAAAATTGAATCATATAACATGGTCTTTTGTGATTGACTTCACTCAGCAAAATGTTTCCAAGGTTCATCCATGTTGTGGCATGCATCAGGACTTCTTTTCTTTTTATGGCCGAAAATATTCCATTGTATGGATATAAAGTCAATTCTTGTTATCTTCAGTAGCTATGTTCTATAAAGACACCGTGAAATGGAATTAGCGAATACTGCACCAACGCTCCTAGGGGAAACACTGGGTTAGGTTCTTGCAAACCTCTGGCTGCAACACTTTCCTCAGTCAATCAATGTACTTCTCTTTAAAGACACCTTATTTAACATCTATTGTTGGCTCATTAACATTGAACTGACGGCCAACAACACTGTCACTCATATCTGAATGAGTGGGGGGACGGGGGAAGGAGTGTTGCCCGGGACAGCTCCTAGGATAGACACACCTGTGTCAACCCAAAGTTGGCCACGCTGGGATGACCAACGTCATCTGATGTCATCGGACGGGTTTCCCAGGAGGTAGGCTTTCATTGCTAAAACCAGACAGTCCAGGCAAACTAGGCTGGTCGCTCACCCCACCAGCCTCCTTAGATCTCTCCATCCACAGGTTCTGCTTCTGCCCTCTGAAGTGACACCAACAAAGATGATCCTCTCTTTCACAAAGAGACCTTTCCAATGTTTGGAGACACATCTTAAGCCCTCCCACTCTTCTCGGGCTCAGCGTCCTGTTTCTTGGACCTTCTTCACAATACGTAGAGTGGCAGATGCCAGTGGCTGATCACCAAGTGCGTCTCTTCTGCTGGCCTCATGGCCAGACTGCACTTCCTAGCATCTCCTGCAGGTGTGACCACAGGGGCTCTAGAATGTGAGCGAATGCGTGTGGCCATTTCCAGACCTGACCCATACACGCCTTCCACTTATAGTCTCCACACTCTTTCAGCACAAAGGGAGGCGCCCTGGCCCACTGCTGGAGGACGGCTGACCCCTACGTCAGAACATCGGTTAGGTGAGCAAGTAATTAATGACTGTGTTCCGTCTCTGTGGTTAGGGACTTGTTTGTTACCACAGGTGGCATCGCTTACTGAGTCACATGCCTTCCAGCCCCTGCAGGATCAGCTCACTCTCCTCTGCATGCATTCCTGCCTGTCTAGACTCCCTTCACAGTGGGCACCCCAAATTTGTCCAGGTGTGGTCTGCCTGTCCAGGCTAAGGCCGGTGCCCTCCCCCTTCCAATCACCCACATCTAAGGGACACGGGGGGAGATTATGTAAGTTTTTTTTGTATGGTAACCCACCACTTGGGTTGATTCCTATTAAATTTACTATGGAACAATCCCTCACATCATTTTCTCCCGTACTACTGCAAAACCATGTTTTTCTCATCCTGTGCTGTTGGGGGCACAGCAGTCAGCTTTATTGTTAAATTTGCCCATCACCGTGACTTAGTGAGATATTCTGGATCCCATTTTGTCAGCTGGTGCATTTACTCCCCCTCCCACCTGCTAGTGTCGCAACTCCCTGTTATTACAACTGCACCCAACAACTGTTGTAACAACGACCAACACAGGAACAGTAAATTCTAGGTGCTTCGGGAGTCTCAACTCTCAATCCTCGCAACAATTCTAAAGTGGAAACTATTAGGATTCTCATTATATAGATGAGTAAACTGAGGCATAGGGAAGTTAAATAACTTGCTCCAGGACAACTAGCTAGTGTGTGGCAGTGCTGGACTTCAACCCAGAGGTTTGGTGCCAGCCCATATTCTTAACTACTAGGCTAATATGTTTTCTATACCCAGGTCAGGTCCGAATTCAGCTGTTGCAGACACAAATATAGAACAAGGAAGTGCCAAGGGCAGCCAGGGCCTCCCTTGCAGACCCCGTTCAGTTAACACCCATCTGCTTCTGGTTCACCTTTAGGCACAGTTGTTCAACTAGTTGCTCAGCTCTCAGATCTCAGTGGCTTCCAGCCTGTGTTTCACCATCTTATCCACAGGGATTTCAAAGGAGATGAGGATCCGTGAGCCCAGAAAAAAAGAGAATGGAATGGGAGAAAGTTCTGGAAGTTCAAAGCCCCGGGGGCACAGCAGCCCGGAATCCTTAAGGACTTTCTGCCAAAACTCAAGGGTACAGCCTTGAAGACACAGGAACTAAAACTGAAAGAGTTTGCCTTCTTGGGCCCAGAACTACAAAGATAAAACAGAAGCAGCTCTAAAGCCTGGCCATTTATTCTAAGTGTGTCAAACTGAACAGAAGTAATGGGCATGTGTGCTTATAACTCATCCAACTGCATATGGTGAGGACGCAGAAATGTATACCCTCATAGGAAAATCGATTTCACCCTCTCCGTCGCTTTCTAAAGGTGTTCTCTGCTGAGGACCTGCTAAGCTGGACTACACAGATGAATCATTTTCCGGCTTTATGCAAAGTAATTGGCCCAGCATTATACAAAAAAGTATCATCCACAAGGTTGACCTTCATCATAGCGATCTTCTATCACCATACAGCCAGAGTCCTGGGGAGAGATGGAAGAGGAAATTAAGAACACGAATCCCTGCTAGGGGCAGCAGAAGCCACCTGTGGCAGGATGGCAGGTGTGTCCTGGGCCTGAGGGCACACACAGCTCATGCTGATTCCTATGCGAGGTAAGGACAGCCTTCAGCAAGCAAAGGCCTGGAGTCGGATTGAAAGTGGTTCCAGAGACAGAATGTTCCCGGTACAACTCTTCTTGAAGCTTACCATCCCTTCAACTTATTCCTCCCTGTCCTCCACCAGGCCCGGAGCCTGCCAGGGAGGGACAAGGAAGCTACCCCAGGGATGGGCGGCGAGTGGCCCAGGGATGGGTGGCGAGTGGCTGAGTTTCATACAGGCCAAGGATGAGTTTCAGTAACTGAGTTGCAAATAACAGCAAACCCTTCTAAAGAGCCTGGAGATTCAACCAATTTCACTCTGTGTGTTTGCTTTCCTACTCTTTCAAGCATTGTTAATACTTTCAATCACTTCGTTTACTTGTTGGGTGTGTCTTTCCCTCTTGAATGTAACCTCCATGAGGACAGGGCATCCTCTCCCTCGGGGGACTGGCATGTTTGTGGAGTGAGGGAATCAGCTTTCACCTGCACCTTCTGGTGCCCCACTCCCATTCTAGTGACAGCAGAGCGCCTCAACCCGCCTGCTGCCGGTGACTGCAGCCCTCACTGCCCAAGGCTCCCCAGGAAACCCATGGAGGGCAGAGAGGAGAGGCCCTAACCTGCCCCCAGAGAGCCTAGGAGGTCCCAGAAGGATGACAGCTTTTCTTTTTCCTTGTTATCACCTCAGTCTGTCAGGTCTTGGCCTCCTGCCAAAAATAACAAGATGAAAAAGTCCATCACATCGGCTCCTTTTAATCCCCATTTTTCTGTGATGCCTTAATTGATGGTTGTTTATTTTCCATAATAATCTCGTTAATTTTTTTTTGAAGAGTTATCTTCTGTGTTTATCAGCTAAAATGCCAGGAGCAGGTAAATACCATTAGAGAAAGCCACTCAGGCCTGGGCCATCTGCTGCATAATTGGATTGAAATTAAGGAGGTGCTACTTGGGTTGCCAGCCTGAGGCTCTCTGTAGCACCAAGCGCTTTCTAGAAAAAAGGTTCTCCTTCCGTGGAGAGGAGTGGGGAGCTCAAGGGTGTCCCTGAGCAGCCAGGGTTCTACTTAGTGCCTCACAGAATTACCATCACCACCACCACCATCATCATCATCACTACCACCTCCCTTGTCATCATCATCACCACCACCACCATCATCGTCACCTCCACCATTGTCATCATCATTATCACCCTCACCATTGTCACCATCATCATCATCACCACCACTGTCATCATCACCACCACTGTCATCATCATCATCATCACCTCCACCATTGTCATCATCATTATCATCCCCACCATTGTCATCATCATCATCACCACCACTGTCATCATCATCCCCACCATTGTCATCATCATCACCACCATTGTCATCATCATCATCACCTCCACCATTGTCATCATCATTATCACCCCCACCATTGTCATCATCATCATCACCACCACTGTCATCATCACCTCCACCATTGTCATCATCATTATCACCCCCACCATCGTCATCATCATCATCCCCACCATTGTCATCATCATCACCCCACCACTGTCATCATCATCACCTCCACCATTGTCATCATCACCTCCAGCACTGTCATCATCATTGTCACCCCCACCATCGTTATCTTCATCTTCATCATCATCATCATCATCACCACTGCATTTAGCAAGTGTCCACTTTATACCAAGTCCTCTACTAAGTGTTTTACCCTCAACACCTTCTAGAAATAGCACTGTGAGGCCAAAACAGTTCTTTTGTCAACGAGGTGGCAAACCAGCACGAGTTATGAAAATATCGGTGCAAACAGAACACAATATGACCCTCCCCGCTACGCAGGTAGCCAACAACCAAGAACCTCAGTGATACGTGTTACGCATTTACGGAGGTGGCTGGGGCTGCTCTGCTCACTTCAGTTGGCCTCACTCGGTGTCTGCACTTGGCTGGGGAGCCTTAGCTTTTCCCTCCAGAGCTCGGGATCAGCTGGGATGACTCACCTGGAGAGGTGTGTGCATGTCTGGCCCAGGTTCAAGGGACAGCAGCTGCTCCAGAGAAGCTTTTCCTCATAGTGATGGTGAAAGTGCAACAAATCAAGTGGGAAGAGACAAGTTCTCCTCAGAACCATCGTGGCGTCACTCTCCCCAGGTGCCTACTGGCTGAAGCAAGTCATGTTGGTAAGCCCAAAGCCAGCAGAGCAGGGACACATAGCTCATCATCACATGTCACTGAGGGTCTCGGTGGTGTGTGACACAGACAGTGTGGCAATGATAACTGATACTCCCTCCTTTCCCCTTCCACGAGGTGGAGGCCACTCGTGCTCCCACTCCTCTGCCATGTAGCGAGGTCAGGGTGGGGGTGCGGTGAAGAGCAGGGGCCAGGAGGGAGAGGAGAGAGAAGGGGTGACAGCAGAGGCCTAAGGTAGCCGGTGGAACACTTCCTGTGCAACAGGACTGTCTATGAAGGGCTCAACTTCTGTTTCTGTCAACTTCCAGCTTTGTGACTGTGGACTAGCCACTTAACCTCTCTGAGCTTCAGTCCCCATATATGTAAATCCAAACAATAACACCCCAGAGGGGAGGATAAGACTTAGCATGTGTAAGCCCTGGCCCACAGTCTGACACAGGGCAGGATCTCAGGGAAGGGCAGTGACTCCACTGCTCTGGCTCTCCGCAGGTGGTGGGGGGACTTGGGTGGGAGAGTAAACAGACGTGATTCTCACTAAAGAGCCGGTCCGGTTGCTAGAGAAGGTCAAGCGAAGATCACGCACGTGAGGAAGGAAGGGAAACGCCGCATGTGAGAGGAGGCACAACCAAAGCAGGACTTGGCTCTGCACAGGTCCAGGAGGTGTTCTCAGCATTCGTGGAATAAAGGGCAGCGCGGATGCTTCCAGCAGAGGGAACAGAAACGCCCGACGGAAATTGTTGAAGTCGGTAGGGCTATGTGTTATTTCACACCAGTCGTTTGAAGGGAGGGTGGTACCAGGGTTGGCCCATTGGGGCTCTGGGCATCCCTCGGGCTGTCACATCCAGACAGTCTCTGGAGGAAGGCCGTCTCTCCACTAGGAGGCGGGAAACCGATCCAGGCTGTGTCACGTGTCCACTTCTAATCAATCGCTGCTAGGGAGATTAGCATGCTCTTGAGCTTGGACCAATCAGGATGCAAGTCTGGCCGTGGGTTGAGGTGTTGTCTGGGCAACCACGATGCTGTCCCGCGGGCTGACCCCAAAGGAGGTGGTGGTGGGGCGGAAAGCTGAGCTGCGGTGCCAAGGCAGCGGCCAGCTGGATTTGAAGTCATTCAAATGGATTAAGGCACACTAATGCCTTCCTTTAACTGGAGCCATGAGGAGCCCAGCACCGGATGCAGATGCAGATGACCCCAAGCTGCGGGCCATGGGTCTGGTGGTCTGGTGGTGGTACTGCTGGTTCCAGTCAGAGCCCCCTGAGCTGTGGGGGCGATTGGATTTTCCCAGCTCCCTGAGAGAGGGTTTTCAGGATGTGAAGACAAAATCGTGGGCGAGACCGTGGGCCCCAATATCCTGACCCCAGAGCTGTGCCCTCTGTCTCCAGTGGGCGTTTATTCCCCGGTGGGGGCAGAGGTTGGTGATGGAGAGTTTGGTCATCAGCGTTGGCACCTGAGAAATGGGACCGGAAATGAGACCTCCCACCTGGCAGCTCCAGCGTTCCAGCTGGTGCCCAAATCCCAGGTCTATGTGTTCATCTGTAGACGGGTTATGGCAGCCCCAGTGTGGCCTCCGTGTGGCCACCTACCAGGGACATCTGTAGGATATGCAATCCCCCAGAAGTGCCAGAGTCAGCAGGTCTGCTCCGCAGGTGAATTTTGACAGCACGGTTTTTAGCAGTTTGCTCCAGACTCTCCACACCATTTCCAGTGGCCCTTGAAGAAGGTGACCACTGGGGCTTTTGTAAATAGAAGGAAATGGCTCTGATGAGGATGCCATGAAAGAGTCTCTAAGGGTCCTGGAGACCTGGAAACTTCAGACTGTCTCTCTCTCTTTTTTTTTTTTTTCGATTGAGATATAATGCACATACCATACAATTCGCCCATGGTAAGTGATGATTCATTTCAGGCGTCTTTTGACTTCCTTTCGTCTTTTGGGATGGTGGGCATCCTTCTGTGGGCAGTCCTTGCCCTTCAAAGAATCCCACTTTGTGGTGAAGCTCCTGACCCACAGCATCCCTGTGACCTTAAGTCACAAGGAAATATCAGGACAAAAAGAATTGAGCCAGTCAGCGCCCCTCCCTCTGCTGGAACCCCTAGCTTATAAAAAGGGCACAAACATTTCATTCTCTGAAGACTTTTCTGTTTTGGAACGGAACATCACACACACACACACACACACACACACACACACACACGGAAAATGACAGGACATGACAGAGACAGCTGACAAATGTGCACACTTATGTTACTGTGAAAATGGGGAGGAAAATCTCCCTTCCCCCCTCTCTCTCTCTCTCTCAGAGAGAACCTGTGACATACTGGTTCTGAGATAAACTGCTCAGACCTATGGGATCCCTTCCTCCATCCTGTGGTAGCTGAGTCCCTCCTGGTCTTGCTCCTGGCGCCCTTGGCCCTGACCCCTCCCTACTTTGGGCATCTCGCAACAAACCTGAGAAAGAACCTCTGGCAGGAGAAGCAACGTGGAACGTTTGTCTTTAGAGCTTGGTGTCCCAGCCGGTCCTAAATAGAGCCACCTGTCACCCACCAGATTATACCCTAGAACTGGTTTAATGACAATAACATTATTCATTTGACAACAAGCAATTGAATGTTATTTTTTGCCTTGACCCAGACAGATCTAGCCAGATAAGTGGTATTTTACATTTGAAACAATTATTGTTGTATGTACAGAGATGGCTGTCATTAGAAAGGTGGTATTCTAGAAAGAGTGTCAGAGGCCCCTGGACACTTTATTCCAGAATCCACAGTTGTAGGCCACATCAGATTATTTATTTATTTATTTTTTGGTGAGGAAGATTGGCCCGGAGCTAACATCTGTGCCAATCTTTCTCTATTTTATGTGGGATGCCGCCACAGCATGGCTTGACAAGTGGTGCTAGGTCCGTGCCCAGGATCCAAACCTATAAACCCCAGGCTACTGAAGTGGAATGCACAAACTTAACCACTATGCCACTGGGCTGGCTCCCAACTTGTAATTTTTAATGTCTCCTCACCTCTCTATTTGCTTTTTTGAAGTAAAACTGTGTTATCTTGGGATGTCACTGCCTGGTTTGGTTGGAAGTCTTCAGAAAAGTGGCTTCTATAGTCTTTAAGCATGACTTATCGATGGTTTGGGCGATTTTGAATCTTTGGCTTAACGGAGGTAGTGGAAACAAATTACAGTCACAAATCACATGAGCAAAAGTTGTAACTTTATCTTTCTACAATTAAACTTAATTTTTACCCTGGACTCCATTTCTGTTTAATGGCAGCAAACGTAATCTAGTAAATTGCAGGTGAACTCGGACAATTTCATGATCTAGCAGCCATATTGTGCTTAAGATCAGTTAAAATTGGGATTGTCTCCCCTCTCCCTTGATGGCGTCTCATTTCTAGGGCTGTTGGGCAGGAGGTGGTTTGCATGGTGTGGCAGATTCCAAGTGTGGCCCAATTCTTCGTCCTCCGTGTATCTGTTAACTTTGCCACCTAACTCCCTAGTGCCCGCCCCCCTGACTCTGGCCTTGACCATGTGACTTGCTTTGACCAATGGGGTATTAGCAAATGAGAAGCAATTAGAGGCTGGAAAGGCACTTGCATGATTAGACTTACCTCATCTTTCCCTCTGCCTTTGCTAAGAGAAGGAAATGCCCACACTAGCCTAAGGACCTGGGAGAAGGATGAGAGACATGTGGAGCAGAGCCGCTCACCCCAGGTGTGATCCAGACCCTCCTAGATCAGGCAGCAGCCAGCAGTCCCGGGAACATGAGAGACCCCCACCAAGATCAGCAGAGGTAGCTTCTTTGGGCACATGAGAGAGCCCGTTCCAGGTGAGCTGAACACCATGGACTCATGACCTGTACACCATCGAGACTTGTCGTTGTTTGTTATGCAACATTTTAGGGGCAGGAAATAAGTGATACATGTGAGGTTGTGATATCTAGAAGCGTCTACCCCTCTTGTGCTAGGGTTTGCGGAAATAGAAAGTCTTCCTCTCATATATGTCCTTGTTGACATCCATTCCTAATGAGATCCACTGGCCAGAACTGTCCCTTATTGGTGTTCACAGGTGGCCACAGTGCCATATGGCCTCAGGCTTGTATGGTTCACTGTGACATCTGTGGCTATGCCTGCATCAGGATGGCCTTTGAGCTATGGCTCTCTCCTTCAGCCAATGCCCACGCCTTCTCAGGGCACCAGGAAGGTTGCCACCCTCTAGAACCTCCCTGGGCTGTGAGAGACTCAGGAATGTCACCAGCCCTTTCTTCCCCTGCCCCCAGGAAACATCTCGACTCTATTTCCCCAGTCTGCAGTGGTATGGATTCTGTCTGTACGTTGTGCTGCCCTCCCAGAGCTCCAGCCAGGAAGCAGCTGGAACCCTCTGCTCTGATTCCAAAGACCCATCCTAGTGCTCTGTTGTCAACTCCCCGACTCCCCTTGAGAGTAGTTCTGAGTCTCGTCCCCAAACTTGTCTTGTGTCCTTATTGTCCCTTCTCCGGGGACATCAGTCCCCTTCTAAAATCGTCCCTAGCACCTGAGCTCCCTTCTTCTCCAGCCCGGGCAGTCTTCACTGGGGCTGTGGCGGGCTGACTCTCCATCTCCTCTCTTCCCCATTGATTGTTGTGGCACCCACTTCTGACTGGATCCCCTCAGAGCTTAATCTCTCGATTTCCAAACACCCAGAACTCGCTTTCAAGACAGTCGTCTCTGTGATGAGGTTCAAGAATCAATTCTAATCTGAAAAGCTAAGAACTTGACACTCCTCCAAGTCTCCGGGTTGTTTCCATTTTCTGGGCAGGGTGTGCTGCTGAATTCATTGGAAGAGGGTGGTGACTTGACCGGACAAGGGAATCTGTGAAAGAAACCTCAGATGATGACACCAAAGTTTATCCTGTCTCAAGAATATGATTAAATTGAGAATCTCTTTTTGATTTGAGGCAATTAGCCCATCAGACTTGGGAGAAAGTTGATAAGCAGTTAGAGTAGAGGGCAGGACTGACAACCAGCCAGGAAAGCTGAGTTGCTCTCAGGCCTTTGCTCCCTGTGGGCCTCGGCGCAAGTCGCCTGGCCTCTCGAAGCCTCAGTTTTATCACCCATAACACGGGACTGGACCAGAGGAGTGTTTGGTCTATTCCACCTTTGAAGTTCTGTGATCCTAGGATTCCTGCCAAGAACAATTAACGCCAGAAGCCAGATTTCTGATCCTGCTGAACTGACCCCGTCTCCTTCTTTAAACTGACAGTTCTTGCAGTTTCTAAATCTGATCGCTTCTGTAACGGTTGGGCATTAGGGTGACAATGGACATTGGGTGACAGCTGGACCCCCATGTGAACATCAGAGGGTAACAGGAAAAAGGTCACGGGCTTTGAAGTTAGACCAATCCAGAGTTTATGTTAGGGGGTGTTCAACTGAAAATAACTCATAAATACCCAATGAACAGTGGCTTCAACTGAAAGGATATTTACTGCTTACTCAACAACAAGTGTGGAGACAGGAGGTCCTACGATTGGTTTGATGGCCCAGTGATGTCACCCTCGACCTGGGCACATTCCAAGCTACCATTTTGCATCTTCAGCTGTTTGGCTTTATCCTTGTTACCTCATGGATCTAAAAAGGCTGCCATAGGCCACACATCTCACCGCCCTACACCATGTCCACGGGCGAGAAGGAGAGATGGAAGACTCAAAGAGAATTTGTCCTTGAGCTGTTCTCTCCTTTTTATTGGGAAGAAAATCTTTCCCAGAAGCCCATGTTCCCACAGCTTTCTCTCCTATCTCATTGGCCAGAATGGGTCCCATGCTCACTCCTATACCAACCATGGGGAAAAGGGGACAGGATTCTTGTGACCAGCTAAGGTCAATCATAGTGCGTCCCCTGGGGCTGGCCAGATTGCCATAAAAAACTAGGAGCCGTTAGCAAGGAAAAGGGGGCTGGCAGCTCACAGGATCTGCCACCCTAGTTTTTGATTTGAGTTTCATTTAATTGTCTGTGTGATCCTGAACAAACCACTCAGCTTCTCTGAGCCCCATTTTCAGCATCTGACCAATGGGGATAATCATGCTGACTTCACAGGGCTGTGGGGAGGACTAAGTCAGATCATGCATGGAGTCCCCAGGACATTTGACCATGAAATGGTAACGCGTGCCCTTCCTATTGTTACTCTGGATGCCAGTTCGAGAGGATAGCCTTGCTGAGCTGTCTATTCCCAGTTTTCACTTTCGAAAAACTCCATTTCCACGACGAGACCCGCATGAGCATTGCCAAAGTCAACATGTTGGGCTCGCATGTTTACCGCTGTGACACCGCTGCTCTAATGGGCTTGTGCTATTTTGTACATATTGGTTTTGGACAGTGGCTGCTGCACATTTTGTCTTCAGATTTCTTCTGGGGGAGATTCAGCATCTGGCAGCATGGCCTCTGACTGGGAAGAGTGTCTAGCAAGCATCGTCGCTGGCCGTGAGCTGGGATCCGACTTCTCTAGGAGAAAGGGCGTCTGCTGAGGACGGCGCGGCCACCCCAGGAGAGGGGCCCGGCCACATCCCGTGGGCTTGGCTAATGGGTGTCTCAAACTGCAGATATCAAGCGGAACTTCCCATGTTCTCGGCACCCACAGCCAACCCATCAGCTCCCTCTGAAACAGTTCACAAACCCATCCTCTTCCCACCGCTCCTCTGGTACAGCCGCAGGCCCCACTGTGGTCCTGGCTGTCCTCCGGCTGCCCCGTCTGTTGCCCCTGAGCCCACTCTCCCCTCCAGCCCAGCTCCTGCAGTGGAGGGGATGGTTCAAAGACGGACACCAGGTCAGATCTTGCCACTCCCTGGGCCCTTGCTCTGGCTTCCATTGCAAGTGGAATAAAATCCAGACTGTTCCCTCAGCCCAAGGCCTCCCCATGTGACCCTGCCTACCTCTCAACCCTGTCCTCGCACAGGGCTGGCTTCGCGGGCAGGCCACGTCTACAGTCACACAGGGTCCCACGATTGCTTCTTATTCAGCTCTCACCGTCTGGAAATTCTTCATGACTTTTGAACAAGGGCCTGACTTCTCATTTTGCACTGGGCCCCACACGTTCTGTCCTGTCCTCCCCTCCTCCGTGCTGTTTGCCACACTCCAGCCCTCTTGTCTCTGGAACACCCAAGCTTCTTTCTTCTCAGGGGTGGCTGTTTTCCCGGCTCTTTGCATGATGCCGCATTCTCAGCAAGGCGGCCTCAGAGACGACTCCCGCCCTCACTCCCCTCCACTGCCACCATCACCCCCTCCCTCCCTTTAAACTGCCTTCTTCACCGGAGGCGTGAGGGTCCTCCCACCACCCTCCAGGCTCCCCTGTCCCTTTTACACCAGGGTCCCCACGCTTCCGACAGTGCCTGGCGCAGAGCGAGTGCCCGATATGCGTGTGCTATTGTGTTCACTGCATATGTTTGTGATAAGCGAAGAGCATAAAGCAACCATCCCATTCCAGAACTCGGATGCTGTTTGTGGCTTGGAGGAAGTAACGAGGGGAGATAAAAAGTATTGTCCACAGAAAGAGTTAACTGCTCTGAGAGTTTGATTGGGGACAGGGATCATCTGAAGGAGAGAAAATGAGTACAACTGTCCCTTTGGTGGTGCTGGCACTGGCTTCTGCAAAGAGGCGACTAATTGAATATTCTGAGGATTCAGTGAAGAGCTCTGAGGCTTTAATAAGATGAGGAACTGAGGTAAAGGACAACGCCCAGACGAAGAGCACCTTACACACACACACACACGAGTGTACACACATGCACACATGTATACACACAGACACACACGCAAATATATGTACACACATACATGTGCATACCACTCATGCACACACATACATGTATACACATAGACACACATACGTGCACATGTGCAAATACATGTACACACATACATGCACACACACACACAGAGTCTAAGGCAGTGTCCTCTTCTGAGCAGCTGTGAGTTCTCTGCAGGCAGCTGGGAGGTGGCCTCAGCCCCAGATTCAGAGGTCCGACTGGCTCTGAGGGCAGTGGCGGGCAGGCCTGGTGGAGGTCCCCTTTCCTCCCCAGAAGCCCCAGGCCCGGCCTCCTTACCCTCAGATCCACCAGCTCCCGGCTGAGAAGGAGGCTGGGATCCCGATGGCCCAGGGCTTTCCAGCTTGCCCCAGGTGGCCCAAGAGGCTCCTTTGAGATCTGGGGGAGCTCCAAGGCCCATCTCAGAGCTCCAGGCTCTTCTAGAGAAGATGTAGATCGGAGTTTAGGTTTGAAGATGTAAAATTCCCGTCTCCCCTGAACAGGAGCCTCAGACAGACAGCCTGACCCCTCAAAGAGAGGCTGGAGGAGCAGACCAAGGCTGATCTTCCAGGATTGGAGCCTAAAATCATCCCATAGCCCAGACGTCGGGAACTCAACTCCACTGCGGTCCCGATGGCCCCAGGCTGACGCCCTTCTGCCCCCGGAACCAGACCTGGCGTCGTGGGGCCTCTGCAGCCTCAGCTGCTGTCATCACCCAGAACCAGGTGCATTTGCCTCACCGGTGCCAGCATTATGGAAGCCCCCAACTGAGCCTGTTCCCACACACCGCTCCCCTCTAACTGAGGTCCGTGCGCTCGCGTCTGATGGATGGAGTCTGTCCGCATCCCAGCGGCAAGGGAGGCTGGAAACTGGGATTCTGACTTTGAGAAGTCAAGGCTTACAGCACGGGACTTCCTCAGACACAGACAGGTTATTCAGAAGACGGGGGGAGCTACAAATGGGCCAAATGTACACTACAGGGGGCACAGGCACCAAAACAAACAAACAAATAAAAAGAATCTTTAAAAACTATTCTTCACCTGGGGCTGGCCCCGTGGTCAAGTGGTTAAGTTCGTGCGCTCCGCGGCAGGCGGCCCAGTGTTTCGTTGGTTCGAATCCTGGGCGCGGACATGGCACTGCCCATCAAACCACGCTGAGGCAGTGTCCCACATGCCACAACTAGAAGGACCCACAACGAAGAATATACAACTATGTACTGAGGGGCTTTGGGGAGAAAAAGGAAAAAATAAAATGTTAAAAAAAACCCAAACTATTCTTCACCTAAGCCAAGAACTTGGTTTTTCCATCCAACGCCCATTTGGCATCCGTCTTGGTGGAGCTGGTAACACGGTGTCCCATGGGCAGAGTGGGGCAGGACTGGGTGACCAGGCACAGCCAGAGCTGGACAGCCTCCGCCAACCAGTGAGGTCCGGGGGTGGGTTGTACGGGCCGAATGTCCCAGTCACCATGCTTTTGTGGCTCCTAGTGGCTCCGGCTTTGAACCCAGTAAAAGTCCTAATAGTGCAGTTTCTCCAGTGGTGCCGGACTGCCGCCGGAGAGAAATAATAATAAAAATGATCATCGTCAGAATTTGCATTGTGCTCAGCCCTGAACCACACACTTTAAATCTTTTATCTCTAAATACTCACGGGACCCCTGCGAGGGAGGTTGATTGCTCTCCCCACTTGACAGGTGAGGACACTGATGCACACAGAGGCGAAGTAAATCACGCAGCTAGTACGAGGAGCCTGGATTCGAACCCGGGTCCTTAGCCACTACATGGTGCTGTTGCTTTACAAGCTGTGGACATGAATTCTCAGTCTCGCTCCCAACCTAGCCACATCTACCATCAGATAAAGGCCACAGGGGTCACATGAATTATTCGCAAGGTCCAATGACTAATGACAAGACTAGGTTTATAGGGAAAATGGTTGTCCCCGAAGGACAAGGCATGTCAACTACTCCAGGCTTGTGTGTTGTCTCTTCATTCACATGCTGATTTGATTTTAGAAAAGAATTTGCAGTAGGTTCTAAGAAAGCAAAGCATAAAATTTTTAAAATATATCCAAAAGCCCCAGGAGAGTGGTTAAGAAAATATCAAGACAAAGATAAAGTTAGGGTGCAGCTAGGTGAGCCGGGGGGGCCTGCTGGAGGGACCGAGTGGAGCTGCCGATTCGCTTTTGAGATTCCTCTCTGCACAGTGAAAAGAGACATCCAGTCAGCTACCTGAGCCACACATGTTTTCCAGTCTCCCTGCTCCTGCCAGTGTCTTTCCAGGTCAGAAGTCCTGCTTTTAGTCTCTTCTCCTGGGGAACCCCCTCCTGCTCTCTCCCGTCCTGTCCTCATTTTCCTTGCCCTTCGCTGGGTTTATTTTCAGCTGCCTTCTCTTTCTGAAGCTGCAGGGGCTGCACAAAAGAGGCCAGCTTCCAGCCTTGCAGCCTCCTCCCGGCTTTGGGTAAACAGACTGGTCTCAGCGGCACCCTGTGCTGCCCAGCCTGCCTTCCTGGCTGGGCCCGGGCGGGCAGTCAGGTCTGGAAGCCAGTGTGGAAGGAGGCCTGTGCCTTGAAGCAGCCAGCGAGGGCCGGAGCGGAGCGCTGGTCTCTCCTTCAGAGCTGAGGGACTGCTCTGACCTCCCTCGTTTCTCCTGGCTCCTGTATAATCAGCTTTTCCATTATCTTGCAGCAAAGCCCTCCCAGCATCACATTAATTGCCTATAACTACAGCTGGGTGGTTCATTTATTCTTTCTAATTTGGAGGATCCAAATGGTTTAACCCCCATCTTTCTTTTAAAAGCTTCAGGGGTTTTGTAAACTTTGGAGGTACTACAGCCAAAGTGGCCAGATGCACGCTGACACACGTCCAATCAAAGGTGCACCATCGCACAAACCATCGTGCACGCAGGGTGGGAGTGGGGGAGGAGGGTAATGTGATCTGAGGGACTGGTATGCAAGCAGACCACGTACATCACCACCCACACCTCCGACACCAGCGACACCAACACATCTCTCACTGTCACCACCTCCACCTCCATCACCATCACCTCCACTATCACCACTTTCACTACCACCACTTCTACCTTCATCATCACCATCACCGTCACCTCCACCACCACCGCCACCACCGCCATCATCATTTCCACCCACCAACACCAGCTTCACCGCCACCACCTTCAACTTCACTACCACCGTCATCATCATCCTCGCACTTCACCGTCACCATCAACACCAACACCACCACCACCACCACCAGTCAGCCAGGAATCTAAAATTCCACCATTGCAGCTTTATTCCTTTGGCTTAATCATTGCTTTCTTCAGCCATTCTCTTTGAAACCACTACCTCAGTGTGACGTATTGACACTCAGACCTGCTTTTCTCAATGAATAAATGTCCCTAGCAGTGACAGCCAGACGCTGAGAGGAGGCCTCTCAAAATAGGAGGATGGTGGGAAGATGAGTGAGTGAGTGAGTGTGTGTGGGTGTGCATGCACCCACATGCATGTCTTATCAGTTAAATAATGAACAAAGAAATGTGAAAAAAGAAGGCTGCTGAGCCCTCTGCAACAATGTCACAGTTCTTATTATTTATTTAATTTATTTTTTAAATTTTTTTTTTGAAGAAGATTAGCCCTGAGCTAACATCTGCCACCAATCCTCCTCTTTTTGCTGAGGAAGACTGGCCCTGAGGTAACTAACATACGTGCCCATCTTCCTCTACTTTCTATGTGGGATGCCACCACAGCATGGCTTGACAAGCAGTGCATAAGTCTGCACCCAGGATCAGACTGGCCAACCCATGGTCGCCAAAGCAGAACCTGTGAACTTAACTGCTGTGCCACTGGGCCTGCCCCAGAGCTCTTATTGTTTACATGTTTCAATCTTAACAGCAGATCGTAAGTTTCTGTCTTAGGGAGCAGGTCATAAAAACTGGTTTATATTGAAAAAGAGTGGTTCTCAAACTTTATGGTGCAAGAGAATCACCTGGAAGGCATGTTGAAGCAGAGATTGCTGAGCCCCGCCCCCCAGAGAGTCGCACTCAGCAGTGGGGTGGGCACGGTAATTTG